>NC_045750.1:3547748-3665248 GCF_008692095.1 Etheostoma spectabile | reverse complement strand
GAATGAAGAGGGGACACACGTGAGGACAGGAAGAAGGACACAAGTATGGGAAGAAGGAGGACAAAATGAAGTAAAAATGGAAGAGAGATTAAAAGAAAGGGACAAAATATGTGGATAAAGGAGAGGAAAAACAAGGTGCAGAAGAAAGATGGAAAGAGTTCATGTACGTGGAAAATTACATTTCTTTTTACAAGCAAAATTTTTACCTCAACGCCTGTGTCTAAAAGGTGGAGAAAAGCTAGAGCGGATCATAAATACAATCTCTCAAAAAGCTTAAAGACAAAACTTGCCAAAAAAGTCCAACTACAATCATTAGATCTGTTAAAAGTCTTTTTCCAGAAGCTTGTAAACAACAGGGAAAACCCTGCAAATGTGTTTTTTTCTTAGTTGTCTCCCTGTGTACATTATGTTCATTAATAACGTTCATTTGTTCTGTGTTAGGTTACTGGAGCTGTCTGACCTTCGGCGTTGATCTGGTCGCACGGCTCGGCTGCTTCGGACAGTTTACTGATCCACCTGCAGACACACACGCTGCCTTTAATGCTGCATATTCAACCTGAGAGACTCATGCTCACATCGCTGCGGATAAACAACAACGATGGAATGGGATCAAATCCTCACTTGTTCATGTCAGCGAAGCTCTCTGCAGCGATGAAAATGGTCACAACTAGAGGATGACTGGCCGTCAGGGCACTGAAACACAACACAGGGGAGTTAGTAACGATGTATGGATGGACGGATAGACAGACGGGATAGACAGACCAGACAGACAGACAGACAGACAGACAGACAGACAGACAGATAATTTCACCATTTTCTGACATTATTTTAAACCAAACAACTAATCCACAGATTAGTCTCGCATTGCCAGACCTTCCTCCACAGCGCTGCAAAGGAAGGTCTGTCTAGTCCACACAGCATTCTGGGATGGGAGAAAAACGTGCTCTGGTTTATCGGCATTTCTTTAACCCAATCACAATCCCTTGGGCAGAGCTAAAACACGGCGCCTCTGCTAAACAGCCTCGGGGAGGAACTTGTTTTGGTGGAACATGTTGTAGTCGTGCAACAGAGAACTCAGATTGGACAGATAGTCCAGCTAGCTGTCTGGATTTACCCTGCAGAGATCTGAGGACCAGGTAACCATAGTCCTCAGAAATCAGCCGCAGGTTAGAGCGCCAACACAGAGGAAGAGGAAGGGGACGGACATCTGGCTGAAAGGACATCTGGCTGAAAGGACATCAGGCGGAATTTCCGGCGGAAATCCCGGAAGTGGAACGTGGATAAAGACAGATTAATCAACAGTGGAAATCATCGTTAGTTGGGCGAGGTTACCTCCCCTTTCTCCCCTTTTTCCCCCCTTTCTCTGCCCAGAGAATTTGGCCCAAGGAGACATCATGGCTTTCAAAGCAAAAGGGGCAATTGGTCAAGGCCACCCCCCAAGCCTCTACCTTGCAGTATTAGGGGACCACTAAGGTCTATATAAAAGAGACTTCAGATCCAGTATTAGGGGACATTTAAATTCTTCTACCTTTTGGAACCAAAACCTTTTTTAAGAGTTATTTTTTGGGCTTTTCTGTCTATAATTTTTCATAGGACAGTTAGTAGAGAAAGGGGGAAAACATGCAGGAAATCATCACAGGTCGGATTTGAACCCTGGACCTCTGCGTCAAGACATAAACCTCGAAGAACATGTGCGACTACTTTACCACTTGGCCAACCCGGCCACACACCAAAACCTTTTTAAAATGTAAATTATGTGCTTGAATAATCTCAGTTAAAATAGTTGAAGGAAAGAAGAAATCCTCCATATGACAGGACACAGTGAGAGGATGAGACAGGAGAAGACGTGTGAAGGACTAAAGGTTTCGCTGCACTCTGACGCCGTGTGAGCGAGTCTTTAGAGACAGCTGGATGGGAAATATGGTGCAGCTTCATAGACGAGAGCAGCAGTTTGACCACAGACAGCTGAGGACGACAGTTGGTGGGTCTTCACTAAAAGCCGCAGAAAGAGACAGAAAGAGACAGAAAGAGACAGAAAGAGACAGACCAAAACAGAAAGAGAAAGAAAGAGACAGAGACAGCCCAAACCAGTCCGACGTACTGTTTCTTCCGGCCCTGTCTGGCCTGTTGGATGGTGAAGCCCGACAGGTTGATGAATCCTTCGGCTTTCTCCGCCTGCAGAGGAGACAAACGTCAGCTCAGAGACACTGCTAACAATCCAGGCCCATACACGGGCGGGGGGGGGGGTAAAAAAACAAAACCCTCGCCAAAGGTCGAAATGTCTTTTTTGTAAAGCAGTTTTTGTCATCATAATAAACAAGTTTTTTTTCTTCTTTTAAATAATGACGGCCAATAATTTGAATCCCGCTCAAATAAATATGATCTCAAACGCAACTTCTGAGAATGTGTTAACTGGCACGTGACACGTGTGTGTGTGTGTGTGGTGTGTGTGTGTGTGTGAGAGAGTCTCTCTCTCTCTGTTGGGTGTGTTTTGTGTGGTGTGGGGTGTGTGTGGTGTGTTGTGTTGTGTGTGTGTGTGTGTGTGTGTGTGTGTGTGTGTGTGTGGTGGTGTGTGTTTTTGTCTCTGTGTGTGTGTGTGAGAGTGTGTGTGTGTGTGTGTGTGTGTGTGTGTGTGTGGTGTGTATGGATAAGGTGGTACATTTGACAACATTGTAGTAAATAGTTCCGGTGCATCAACAAGCTCGGTAAGACAAACTCATCCAGCACAAATTAGTGAATCAAAAGTCACCAAAATGAAGTATTTGAACCTCATAATTAAATACAAAATGAGGGAGAAACTGCAACAAAAGGTCCACTTTTGAAAAGAAGAACTTCCACTTCCACTACACGGGCCTGTAATCTAATCTCTCACACAATCTCTGTGTGTGAGCGTGGACTCTGTGGTCGTAGTCCTCGCTCAGTATCGGCTGTTTGCTCTCCGGTGTAGACCAGTTTCATTCTCATCGTGATCTTATCAGCTTCTGTTTTTAATCTGATCTAATCTTTACAATGCCGACAAGAAACCGCCGTTACACTCTACCCCACTGGTCAGCATGTATAAGCAGAGAACACACGTCTAATACACTTTATACACTATAGTGTAGTTGTGAGCAAATCTAAAAAAAATGTATCACTGAGGTAAATGGGAGCCACATGCACGTTGAAAGAGGTTAGTTCCCCAACAAAAGACACAAAAGAGGAGGAAGAGAAGTGTGTTGACTGAGCAAAGATAACGTAAAAAAACCTCTCGTCACCATGGCACCGGACGTTGCTGTACAGACGGATAATATAGAAAAATACGGTTGGAATAATATAAAATACGCCTTTACAAGAGTTATGATTGTTAAACTACGTAAAATATCCTGATATTTGCTTCCAACGACAGTATAGTGTGTAATAAACCACTTATTACATGTGTATATGCTGCTTATAAATGCGTAATAACAATTAGAGGCTCAGACCACAACAATAAAATGACAAAAGAGAAATAATTAAAGCTTTGGTGCGTAACCTTTTGATGTTAATGAACACCAAATGAGTTGCTACGGCGATCACCTCTTCTGAAGAGTCCATCTTTTTTCAATCCTCTGTGTCCTCCTTGGCTACTAGCGACTGTGTGTGTGTGTGTGGTTTTGTGTGTGTGTGTGTGTGTGGGGTGGTGTGTGTGTGTGGTGTGTGTGGTGTGTGTGTGTGTGTGTGTGTGTGTGTGTGTGTGTGTGTGTGTGTGTGTGTGTGTTGGGGGACCACGGAAGCTTGTCCCATGTAGACACAGTGACAGTGTTGTTGTCATTACTTAGAATTCCTCATACACCCATAGCTTTAAAGTGTAGGTCTGATGAAAAATATCCAAATAAAAGGTTAATATTGTTATTATTATTGATGTTATCATGTAATAATAATAATAATAATAATAAAATATAATGATGTTGATGTGCAGCTACAGTTAAAAACACAGAACCCCAGTCGTCTTCGTGACTCACCATCTGGTTGGCGTACCAGTACAGAGAACTCTTCTTCAGGACAAACCAGTATCTCTTCCATTTGCTTCCCAGGAAACTGCGGCCCCCCTTTCTGCGGAGAAGCCAGCCCTGACAGTCCGATGCCCCCAGATCTTTGACCGAGACCCGCCGCCGACTCATGGCTGGAACCTGCAGGGGACGAGACAGGACGGCAGGTCACATGGTACAAGGTACACGCAGTATCGGGGGCCTAGCACAACATCCTGGGCCCTGTAGAAAGACATTTTCTAAGGGCCCCTCCCCGGATCCACAGCTATTCATTCAGGTCCTCCTCAACTCGCCCTGGGTACTCAGTCCCTGTTTTTCCTTGTTGCCTTGGGGTTCAGCTTTCGTGATCCAGGCTAAGGTCCCTGATGTGAAAAGCCCCGTTACTGCTTTTAGAACGTCGTCTGTGTTTTCCTTCTCATTGGATAAATAAACGTTAATAAACGTTACAAATAAATTGGTGCGTACAAGTGTATCAGAATGTGGGAAAGGAAGTCTTTGACACCCAAAATAACCCTGGGGGAGGACACCCAGACCCCATACTTTGATATACCCCCCCCCACACACCCAAAAAGGTCCATTCTGAGCCAGAAAAAAATAAATATATATACATACTAGGCCTATATATGTGTGTGGTACGGTATAACTACTACACTACATTAGACTACACCTCTCTAAAGGTTCTTTGAAATCCTTTGCGTCTAAAATCCCACTCGTAGCCTACATGAACCACAATGTTTTATATGTTCAGTGGAACTTGTACTTTATATAGATATTTTTGTCTTGTGTCTCTCTTTGTGCGTCCGTTTGTGTGTGTCTGTTTCTGCGTGTGTTGTTTTGTCTCCCTCCCTCCCGTCTTTTCTCTGTATTATTTTTTTGAAATTTATTTTTATTATTATTTTTACCTTGGGACGCGTTCTCCGTCCCAGTGTGTTGTTTGTCGCTCGTGTTTTCTTTACTGTATAAAAAAAAAAAAATCCGATCACAAAAAAAAAAGAAAAAAAAAAAAAAGTAAAATGCAACCATGACCTGCTGACAAATAATTTAGCATCCTTTTAATGGAGCCTATTGCATTTACACATCAATAAATCCACTTCGGTATAAAAGTCATCTAAATATATTTGTCACTGCAAACATGACCTGCTAGTAGCAGCAAACCTTTAATGGTTCCACTTAAAAACATAAACAAATACAGGCTAAAAAATAAAAAAAAGAGACTTAAGTCGAAGCCCACAGCGTAACACGCTTGATCCATAACATAGCCTACTTCCTGTTAACCTCTCCCAAAGCACCAAGGGAAATGTGTTTCGGGCACCTAGAGGATTATTATCCCTTATAAGTAATTTGATTTGAGTTGGACTTAAAAGATCAAGAACTAGAGCGCCTTGTTCAAGTATCAGAAGTAGCCAACGTCTGCCTTGGTGCTTATTTCCTGTTTAGAACCCCAAAGCATAAAGGGAAGAGCATTATTACACTTAAAGATAGTTGAACTCGCGCGCGCGCACGCACGCACGCACACACACACACACACACAGAGACACACACACACACACACAGAGAGAGACACACACACACACAGAGAGAGACACACACCCAGACACATGGATAGACACGCACACACAGACACAAAGAGAGAGAGACACACACAAACGTGTGCGCGCACACACACACACACACACAGCATAGACACCCACACACAGACCGACAGACACAAAGAGAGAGAGAGACACACAAACGCACACACACACACAGAGAAACATGCATATAGACACGCACACACAGACCGACAGACACCAAGAGAGAGAGAGACACAAATGCGCGCGCACACACACACACACACACACACACACACACACACAGAATATGAGCTCAAAAGGCAACAAAAGAATAGTTTTTAAATGTACATGTCTTTCCAGAAACATCGTCCCTCTTACTCTGGATGTTTTGTATTGCTCTCAGAGAGTTAGCAGCACAGAAAAACCTTAAAAGGAATCTTACCTGCCGCCGTCCGGCATGTGGCGTCTTCGCAGCAGACTGACGCTCAGCCGAGAAGGAAGCCGTCTGTGAGAATTCATACATTTATACTCGACCACAGAGTCAAAATCAACTAGCACGCACGCACGCGCACGCACACACGCACACACACCACACAACACACACACACACACACACCCCACACACACACACACCACACCACACACACACACACACACCACACACACAACACACACACACACACACACAACACACACACACACACCACACACACACACACACACCACACACACACACACACACACACACACAACACCCCACACACACAACACACACACACACACACACACACCTTCCTGTTTCTCCCTTTCTTCATGACCCTTCTGCTTTCTTCTACGTCTCATTAGGGACAGAAACCCGCTTGTTTTATAGAAAATAAAACGTTTCCCCAGCTGCTGTCGTTCCATGGGGCATTTTTCATTTGGTTTCAGCATCTTTAACCCAATGGCTGCAGCTTTACAGGCGTTCACTCATCTACTATGCAGTTAAGTGTTTTTTTCATGTGCAGGTATGTGATTGGTCTGAATATTTAATGTCAGTCACAGCAAAAAGGCATCACTTGGGTTTTTGTCTCTCTGCTTCATGCACCAGACTTAATTTAAAATCTGCTAGTTTTAGGTGAGTTACTGAAAATGAACAGACAGGTACTGAAAACAACCCCCTTAGTGGAGGTAAAGACGCCTTATGAGGGAAATGTGACTGTGATTTCAATGATTAAGGGGCTGTTAGGATGAAGAGAAGACTCACTGCAAAGCTAGAGGAGAATCATTTGTGTTAAATGTTAATCTGTTTGTATGATCAATTATCATAGTCATTGATTTGAAAATGTTCAGATTATCGTTGTACTTGCATTAGCGTATGTTGTCCCCTAGGTGGCACCGTCAGTCTTGTTGTTGTTAAATGCTTCAGACTTTATTGTATCCTGTCTTCTTGTCTTGTATTGAATGTGAAACAGTACATTGTCCCTTCAGATTTTATGCTTTTCTTGACCAGGTCACCGTTGCAAATGAGAACCTGTTGTCAACGGGAACCTGGTTAAATAAAGGTTAAAGCTGGAGTGTTTTCGTTGTGTTTCGGTGTCTATCTTGTGTCGCTAGTGTTTGATGTTTACGACCCGTGTCGTCTCCCGAGACCGGGCATTTTCACCGTGCATTGGGGGGGGGGGCTAGCGGATCAAGGAGAGAGATGCCTACGATTTGAGACAAAAATGAAATCACGCTGAATTCATGCAGGAACTCAGAGTGCACCTTTAAATACAAAAAAGATTTGAATGCATTTCATTTAAAGAAGGTCCTTTGAAGGCATCACCGCTCGCACTTTAACTCTTTAAAACGGAAATCTCAGAAGGCAGCAACAAAACTCAATTGATTCAAATATCTGTTGTTGTGCTGAGGATGATGAAACTGTATTAAGATGGATCTTTTTTCTTTTCTTCATTTCTTTATTTAACGGGACAACGCACATTAATCAACGTGAGTACAGAGTCCAACATGGAAATATGCCAGATTTAGCCATACAGGCTAATTTTCATCTGCAGTCCCTTGCAATCTATCTTACATCCAAGTGTACTTAAACACTAGAATCACTTAGCCAGGCCATCCTCTGGCTAGTCCCCACAGCATTCTGGGATGGGAGGAAAACCTGATCTGGTTTATTGTCATTTCTTTAAACCAATCGCAATCGTCTTGGGTGGCGCTATGCGCCGGACAGAGGAACTTGTTTTAGTGGAACATGTGTACGTTCAGAAGTAGTTTCAGTCGTGCAACAAAAAACTCAGATTGGACAGATAGTCTAGCTAGTGGTCTGGATTTACCCTGCAGAGATCTGAGGACCAGGTAACCATAGTCCTCAGATTGGACAGATAGTCTAGCTAGTGGTCTGGATTTACCCTGCAGAGATCTGAGGACCAGGTAACCATAGTCCTCAGAAATCCACCGGAGGTTAGAACGCTGACATAGAGGAAGCAGAAGGTAACAAACATCCGGCTGAAATTTGGCGGAATTTCTGGCGCCAACGGAGCAATCCTGGAAGTGGAACATCAAGGACATAGACTACTTAAACACCAACTTGTAAATAAAATCTCATCTGATTAGAAGATGCAGGGGTTGAGGTTGTTGTTGCATGTTGTAAAGACGTCAAAGATTTGGAGTTTTCTAAAGAAAACTTAGTTCTTACTTCTTTTTGATTCATGTGCCCAAACACAGGAAAGGCAGACTCATTTAAGGTGAAAATTAATTGTAAAATCTCATCAAAACAGACTAAAAATTTAAAAATTCAGAATGAAAACACAATTTAACAAGAGTAACTAACTTTCAGGGCTCAAAATTCCCAAAGTAAAAACATTATGAACACTTTTGGGTGAGTATGTTATTCAGATGAAGTACATTGAAATAAAACTAAACTTTCTGCAATGTGAACAGGATTGACTCACAGAAAGAATATTTTGTTCTTTAATAATAGTATAAAGGTGAATCATCCAACAAAATGTCTGTCCGTAAACACTGGATTTCTCTTGTGTCTTATCAACATTATTGTACTTGATGGAAAACTGAAATCTTTCAAAATAATTTGCACTTTATTTTTATATTTTTTAAAGCATCACAGCAGCATCATACTGCAGAGCTCTGCAACAATTCAGATGTACACATAAAGAATAAAACCAGTTACACATCTACATTGCTATGTTTTGGTTTTTAAGTGCAGTTTTTAGCCAAAAGCGATCTCTGTGCACACAAATATTTTTTAGCTCCAGTAAAACTAAAAAAATCTCATCAACATCCTGGTATACTGGGCATAAACAGGAGGCAGTGTGTATAATCCGCTCGTTGCTAGTAGTTGCCATAGTAACGGTAGTAGCTTATTCAAAGAGAACGAGACGTTGTGACCAATGACACCCAGTAAGGTGGTGATGCGCTGGCGTCGGTGTTTCCAAAGGTCTCAGTTTGCGGCAACACAACCCAGCAGATGTCAAACCAAAACGGGTCCGAAGTGTTTTCAAATGTCTCTGGTTTAGGAGGCCGTAAACGCCAGAGCAGGGGGAATGAGGGGGAAAGCCAGAGCAAGGGGAATGAGAGGGGGAACGCCAGAGCAGGGGAATGAGAGGGGAGGAACGCCAGAGCAGGGGAATGAGAGGGGGAAACGCCCAGAGCAGGGGGGAATGAGAGGGGGAAACGCCAGAGCAGGGGAATGAGAGGGGGAAACGCCAGAGCAAGGGGAATGAGAGGGGGAAACGCCAGAGCAGGGGAATGAGAGGGGGAAACACCAGAGCAAGGGGAATGAGAGGGGAAACGCCAGAGCAAGGGGAATGAGAGGGGAAACGCCAGAGCAGGGAGAATGAGAGGGGGAAACGCCAGAGCAGGGAGAATGAGAGGGGAAACGCCAGAGCAGGGAGAATAAGAAGGGGAAACACCAGAGCAGGGGAATGAGGGGGGAAACGCCAGAGCAGGGGGAATGAGAGGGGGAACGCCAGAGCAAGGGAATGAGAGGGGGAAACGCCAGAGCAGGGGGAATGAGAGGGGGAACACCAGAGCAAGGGGAATGAGAGGGGGAAACGCCAGAGCAGGAAGCCAGGGGGAATGAGAGGGGGAAACGCCAGAGCAGGGAGAATGAGAGGGGGAAACGCCAGAGCAGGAGAATGAGAGGGGGAAACGCCAGAGCAGGGGGAATGAGAGGGGAAACGCCAGAGCAGGGAGAATGAGAGGGGGAACGCCAGAGCGGGGAGAATGAGAGGGGAAACGCCAGAGCAGGGAGAATGAGAGGGGAAACGCCAGAGCAAGGGGAATGAGAGGGGGAAACGCCAGAGCAGGGAGAATGAGAGGGGGAAACGCCAGAGCAGGGAGAATGAGAGGGGGAAACGCCAGAGCAGGGAGAATGAGAGGGGGAAACGCCAGAGCAGGGAGAATAAGAAGGGGAAACACCAGAGCAGGGGGAATGAGAGGGTGAAACATAGAAGAAGATTTTTGTTTTTAACCAAAACGTAGCAATGTAAATGTAGCTTCAGTGACTCTTACAAAATACTTAACATGAAAAAACAACAAGTAGTATTTTGGCAAAATGACAAAAAGGATAGTCGTAAAATATAGAAATCCTGAACAATAAACCTTAAGTGATGAGCTGCAACTGTGGCCACATATGGTAATTACAGGTTGGATTTTCCTACATTTCCCATGATTCTTGTCCGCCATTATTAGATGGTGCAAAGCAAGTGGAATGAGATCATAAAAATAAAAAAATGAAAGAAATACTGACTCAGTATCTATCTGAACATTAGCTAACAGCCACTAGGGGTGTAACGAGAAAAATAAATACTGAGGGTGTCGCTAATCCTGTGAATCCTTTTAATTACATTATCAAAATTGATTTTCAATTTAGTATCAAAATCTTGGTTTTAGCAGAGTGATGATTAAAGCAACAGTGTTTTATTGCTTATAAAATTGAACTTTATTTGTAAATAATCAATATATCAAGTTTTCTTTATTTTAAAGCTATATAGTCTCACTTTAAGTAATGTTATGTAATTAAATCTAAAAAGATATGTTACAGAAATAGTATTTGCACATTTCTATTCGAGTAAAAAAACCATCCATTGCCTGTGTGATATTTACAGTTTCAATTATACTCTGATAATCTTTTGTACAAGCCTTGATTTGCATAACTTTTGTTAGTATAAAAGGCATCTAACACACACCACAAACATCTTTTGTAAAGAAAAAGATCCGTGAGGAAACTTAAGGACCAGAGGATCCAGAACGGTTCCCTGAGGAACTCAACGTTTTGCAAAATGAAGAAACCTCAAACACATCGGAGTTCTTCAGAGAACCTTTAAAGGCTCTGACACACCAACCGGACGGCCGACCGGCGGCAGAGAAGGTCGGGAAAAGTCGACTGACCGGTCGGATCCCCGAGGTCAAAAAGTGCCTCAGAACACACCAAAGCGACGCCGACTTCAGCGTATGTTCTGCACGTGCGCAAGACATAATACGTCTCCACAACAACAGGCTGCGCTAATCTGTTTTGTCAACCAAAAAATTAAAACCAGAAATAACAGAACACCTACGTAGACCTCGTTAACACAGAGCACGCTGTCGTCAGTCATTGTCTTCATCAGAGAGTGTTGATAGCGGTCAAGTCGGATCGCCGTTACTCGCTGAACGGAAGAAAATACTATGGCGAGTAATAAGAAGATACCGGCGTTGTCAACTAAGGTTTACTCGTGCACTAGTCAAGGGCTAACACTCCACCAATCAGATTGGTCACTGAGTCCGACTGCCCACTGGCCGATTCACGAAGTCAGATTGACCAAAATGGACGCCGACGGCTCCTCCGACTGACGATGGCACGGAACACACCGAACAGACTCGAGTTACCGACGTCGCCAAACTGTCCGACGCCCGTTACTCGGGTTGGTGCGTCAGAGCCTTGAAGGAGCCAATGACGGATTTATTTTAGAGTGCAGTGAGCCACACCTGAAATACTTAATATCAGTTAGTTTAACCTGAAATTGTAAGCAGCTTTCAGCTAAATCTGCAAGTCAAATGACAGCAGTTTTGTTTTCAGAATAAACTCAAGTGTAAGTTTGAAATTTAAACAAAAAATCTAAAAAAATAAAATTTAAAAAAAGACATGTTGAAATTTAACATTTTAAAGTCACTCTTAAACCAAAAATCTGAGCAAAATATTTGAAAAAAATGTGATAACATCTCTGTATAACTGTGAACTCATTCCTTCTTCAGTTTTTTTGTTCTTTCATTAAAAAACTAACAGATTCAAAAGTTAGTTTTGTTTATTTTTTAAATTTACGATAACTTAACGACTGCTTTTTTTAAATGTTTGTTGTTAAAAAACCCTGTTGATTAACATTTTATTAATGTAATCTAACATGCTTCCTTTGACTGTTGAAGCATTTTGATAAATTAGCATTTAATTCATTAAAATTGTTTCCTAAAAACAAGCTTATGTTATTCCAGACTTTTGTGAAGCATCAGGAATATTAAGAAACAGTGTTGAGCTTTTTTTACCTTCTCATAAGCACATCTTTGCAGTGATAAAATAAAAACAATCTATCAAACATTTATACATATTTAAGAGGCACTAGCGGCTCCTGAGATTTAAAGAGAAAAGACTTGATGCAGCAGCTCTGATGTTTAGAAATGCTTCACCATTTTTAAACAAGAAATCCACTAAAGTTTGATTAATTGCTCTAAATGTGGACTTGTCAGGTGAATTTTAAGGCCTTGAATCTCAACTAGTTGGGATAGTTAAAATGTACAGAGTCTAATTCTGCTCACGGATTCTTGTTGTTTTAACTTGAGCGATCGTAACAAACCCAAATCTGTTGAAAACAAAAGCCAGCTTCATTCTCAGCAGATTCAGGCTGCCATAAACAAAAATGATGAGGTACTTTTTGAGCAGTGAAAAGGCCCCAAAACAAAAAAGTATAACTATTTTCTGTTTCCATGCACAAGTTGAATATTTCTACTTGTTTTTCCTTGAGTTTGACGTCCCGTATGGAAGCTCAGCAGGTCCAAACAGTGTTACAGAAAGTCGGTTTTCAGCATTCAAAAAGCGACGCTGCAAAGTGTGTTTGTTAACCGATTCACGGTTTTTATATACACGTAACTGGTCCAAATTCAGAACTGGTGTAGATAATGTAATACTTGTTTAAAGCCACAATCAAATTCATAATTACTGTTGAGCTGTCTTTAGAGCTTGAATTGAATTTTTCCAATTTTCTATTTTTAATTATAAATTTAACTGGAAAATTGAGTGTCAACAGTTTCTAGTGTGAAGTTCATGATGATAAATTGAATAAAAACTGTCCTGGTCGATGTAGAAAAAATAATTAACTGTTGCTCTGTGATGTTTCTTCGCTCTGGCGTTGACTTTTTACATCTTTGGTTGATACCAGAATTTGGTTTTCCATGAACTGTTTGTATATGACTGATTATTTGCTGAAGGTCTTGAACTAACAGCCATTTAATAACCTTGTTTTCCTGTAGACATCCTGAGGATCAGGGCGAGAGTCCACAGCCTCCTGTAGAAGTCAGGTGAGAGGAATGCATTTTTGACTCCGTCAGTGGCTGAGCAGCCTGAGTCGAGCCAGCCAGCCTCCGAGCAGCGATGTCGACTGTTTGGTCACAGCCCTGGGTGGAGAAACAGCAGCAGAGGTGGAGGTGGAGGCAGCAGGCTTCTTGGACGCGGCTTCCTGGTAAGGGATGGTGGCGCTGTTGTGCAGGTTTGCGTTGATGAAGCACTGGCTGCCTCTGATGTGGTCGACGCCGCGGACGGACGGGTGTCCTCGGTACGGCAGAGGGAAACACGGCTCCTCCTCTGTGATGGTGCTGATACCCTCGTTGCTCAGATATCTGTGCAGGACGTCCTGTCCTGTTCAGGAGACCAGACGGGAACAATGAGTGAAAACAAACTGCAACAATTACTACATAACTGTCTAATTGTTTTTACATAATCACAGTTTCTTTGTTACCGCAATTAATTGCTAACACAAGCTGAGGCGATAGGGCGCAAGACTGGTAATTGTTGATTTTGTTTACATATGCCAAATAGTAATTATATAAGTGATTATTGGTTGGACTATATATTTTTAATATCATTTTGATTGTACGTTGTTGGCACTAAACACATTTATAGCAACACAAATTACAAGTGTGGGAGGAAACAGTTATAAACTATGTTTTATGACAATAAAGAGGCGTTGTTTACTTCATAGGCTCTATGTCTGTGTTACTACATTATCTGGGTCACATGACAGCAATCAAACCAAAAGATTTATCCTGGGATTCATTCAAAACTTTAATTTGTTTAAAAAAGTAACAAATTAACAAACACAGCCCCCCCCTCTTTCATTCCTTAAACCAGCTTCTTGAAAAAGTCAACAAAGCAATGTTTACGCATATATAAAATTGTGTTGCTATCCACATCTTTCATAATGTTTAAAAGTAGCTGTGCTTCTTCTTTTCCTTTGGCCATGCATCTCTACTACGTCCCTGCAAACTGTTGGCTGGTTAGTTTGTGTACAGCCATGGCAACGTTTCACAAAAGTTACTGACTGTAGCTTTAAAAGTTGAAGTCACGTATAAATGACTCATTATGACAGCGGCCAGCCGTCGGGTTAAATCTCTTTTTAAGCGTCAGTGGAAAATGGTTCAAACCCTAATGTGTCTTTGTTTAACTGCACTGCCTTCCATTAACAGCCTGTTATCTTGCACGCACACACACACACACACACACACACACACACACACACACGTTTGTGAGGTGGAGTGCAGCTGCAGCTCTCAGGGTTTATAATCAACCAGGTAAAAATTCAAAGCACGCAGGCCGTCTTGCCGTGGTTTGTCCTCGGCTGTTAATGAGCCAGACAGGCGGCCATTACTGATAACAGTTACACCGATTACAGGTGCTCGGCTGTTCTAGTTCAGCCGGACAGCTGGAGCTCACCTTTCCTTCTCCTGAGAAATCTAGTCTATATCGACGACATTTCATTACTGCAAATGTTCAGGTCACGCTGGAAACTTCGCCGGATGTCCCTCATTTTCAGCAGGATGTCCGTCACCTTCCTCTTTCTTTTTGGTAATGTTCTGAACTCGGGTGGATTTCTGAGGACTATGGTTACCTGGTCCCCAGATCTCTGCAGGGTAAATCCAGACAGCTAGCTAGAATATCTGTCCAATCTGAGTTTTCTGTTCCACGTCTAAAACAACCTTCAAACGTACACATGTTCCACCAAAACAAGTTCCTTCCCGAAGCTGTTTAGCAGCGGCACCGTGGCTCCGTCCGGCGCTTAGCACCGTCCAAGACCATTGTGATTGGTTTAAAGAAATGCCAATGAACCAGAGCACGTTTTTCTCTCATCTTGGAATGCTGTGTGACCTTCCTCGGCAGTGCTGTGGAGGAAGGTCTGGCAATGTGCGATTAGGTTCAGCCAGACAGCTGGAGCTCACCTTTCCTTCCCCGAGCCCCGGGCCTGGAGGACGGGTCCCCTGAAAACGACTCTACCGGCATGGAGACGGGTCGAGGTTTACCTGCGAACCGTCCAGACGCAACAAAAATTAGAATAAGCATGTAGATAAATGCAATTAAATCTTCTGTTTGTGCGATTTTTTTTTGTGAGTTCTTTATTATTTACTTTATTTTTAACTTTAAAAAAGGGACAGTGTATATTAATACACATTTCTGTAAATATGCAAGAATTTGCCAAAAGGATAGTTTTTATCTGTTGTCCCTGGTCAAATGTTGCTACAAGCTCCCTGAAAGCAATGACAGGCATCCTAACATGAGCCCAACACAGAATATGTTCACCAGATACCATCACATTAAATTCTTGTCTTGTATTCAACTACTAAAACCCCATTTCATTACAGTTTATAAAACAAAAACATAACTCTCCACTTATATAAACCACATATATCAGTTGGATCAGTGTTGACATCTTTGGGTGTTGACTAACCATTTGTTTTTTGCATTAAAACTTAATTATGTATCTTATCTGCTCCCATTAATCTGCAGGAACAGGAACCATCAAAGTTTAATATTTATGTCAACTGAAGACATTTTTTATTGATTATTTTAATGCTTGAGGTCAAAGTAATACTTGTCCTCATAAGTATTAAAGTGTGTGTCTGTGCACTCACAGCGTGTAGACGAGCGCTGTCGAAGGCACACAGCAACTGGTTGGTTGTGTTCAGGCGGGGGGGACCGATGGACGGATGTCCGTTTGTCGTCGTCGTCGGTGACAGTGGAGCGCCGCCGCACGTCTGCATCCAGACACGAGTTCGGAGACTTGGGCCTCATTTTCACACCCAGAGACACGTTCATGTTCCCGTCTCTTCAGAGAGGAACAGGACAGGAGGATTACAACTTCTTCTCCTTTCCCCAAACGGCATCACTGGCTCCACTTAGGGCTGAACCATTTGGGGAAACCAATTTAATTGAGATTTTTCTGCCAGATATTGCGATTACGATTCTATTTGCGGTTTGTTCTTAAAAGTTTAGGTAAAGTTCAATATTCCCTGAGTAACAAAAGAAACTGTCATGGAGCATTATAACATGAGACACCATCAAAACCAACAAATGTTCTTATGCAAGAATGAGAACCTAGATATGAACTGCCAGTAATAAGTGTTTTTCTTTTAATAAGCGTGGCACATTCAATAGTTAAATACAGAACACTTAGCACAAAAGCTAAAGTTATAATAACAAATATAATTCCAATAAAATAATATTAGCACTTTGCTGTAACTTGAAATGTCTGATATTCCTCAGTTCAGTAGCAGCATCGACATATTGCACCTTCTACCATCATGTAGATGTATGCATGTAATGTACAAAGTTATACAAAATGAATACAAACATCTGTGATGGGTAACATTATTAATAATACATTTAATAATTTATACGGTTTATTGAAACCCAGTGGGGAAATTACAATTTTCTAAATCCAAATCCAATTCCAGCATTTGAATAGTAAATATAATAATAAAAAATAATGTTAAGCCAAATGTTACACCAAACATTTAACTAAATATTTCACATTCGATGAATCGTGGTCTTCACAATTGGCTAATTGCATCTTTCGAATCGCGATTTGAAAACGATCACTCGTCCGGCCTAGCTCCACTTTATAACTGCGACTATGACACTAAGCAGTGAGCTGCTGAATCAGTGAGGTAACTCACAGCGGTGTGTAAGGGGCCGCAGGGGGAGGAGGGACGTACAGATCCAATATGGCCGTCGTCCCTCTCTTCCCAGGAGCGTCCAATGGTTCTGGCTGCTGGGATCTGTGGAGACCCGGAGCTCCCTGAGAGGTCTGGACACAACAAGAGAAAGACAAACACTCAATACCGCTTTTATATAATTATGGAAAACAAAAAGCATTTGTTGCTACACATGTTCCTGCCGTAACCATTTCTAATTGGTGTTTCTGTGGTCTGAAGGGCTTTTAACAACGTTTCTGTCACACACACAGCGGAGTACGTAATGACTCCTTTTAATGGCGTTTATCGTAAAACAACAGTAAGACGTTCCTGCTCGAGGGGGAGTAACAGACAAAGCTCTTTTGTTTCCTTCCTCTCCCTCCAAAGCTTCTGTACTTTTATAAACACAGGAACTTCACTCAGCTTCTTTTCTGCTTCGTCTGAGTTGCAAAAACACGCGTGAAGGAAAACTTTAAGATGCAGCAAGAAACGTGTCCTTCTGCTGACTAAAGATCTATTCTGATCACCGTCCCTCAAACCTTTCCCCTGCAACAAATACTCACCATAGAGCAACAAATGTGGATTAATCCGCCGCTAAAAATAGTACCACCAACTGCTCTAAAGATTCTTTTCTTTTTCTTTTTTAAATTAAAACTATTTGAAAAATTGAACTCATTTTTTGGAGAAACAACTAGTGTGTTATAAATATAATCAACTTGAACAAAGGAAAAAATCCAGCACCCTGCTCTTGCTATAGCACCATCGTTTATTTACAGAAAACAAAAGTCCAAAATTTAACTCTTGAAATTTCATTTAAAACAGCCACATTAACCATTACGATACTGTACTTTCCATTAGAAGGTGACGACCGGGGTGAGTACAAGTAGAGGAGGCATAAGCGTTGATTCAAGATGACCTATGACCTACGACCCAGACGGTAGGACTGACGCTGAGGTAAAGACAAACTGACTTCAGATCTGTTTTGATAACTGAGATTAGAGACTGAACCGTGCTGTCGGGGGGGGGGGGGGGATTTTAGACGCCTATCTTCCCTAAACACACACATCCTGGACACCTGTCAACACAGAAGCCCTGAAGGCCGTTTGATTGAATTCAGAGCCGAACAAATGAGTCACCTTCTAAAGAAGTCTGACATCAACGGAGCCTGAGGTTTGGAGTTTTTCCTATTCCCTTTTTTTCCAGGAAAAGGGAAGAAGGGACGAATTGTTCCCACACACCTCAGCGAGCAGCAGGTCGGGTGGCTGCTGTGTTTACTGGTTGCTCCCAAACAGAAACAAAAAGCTGCGATGACAGAAGGAGAATGGACCAATGCGGTGCTTTATTTACCCGGGGGAAGGGCTGCTTTCATACAGCGAGCCGCAGCAGACAGCTGCTGAGGTTTAGTGCCTGGCTCAATGGCAGTCAGAAAATTCAAAATCATTTTTATCCCTTTTTTCTCTTCCTTCACCACTACTACAGTGCATGTGCACCCCTCATAGACAAGTTCTTATTTTTTTTTTCCTCAATTTAAACTCTGCGAGGAGATATTTAAAGACACACACACACACGTTTGTGAGGTGGAGTGCAGCTGCAGCTCTCAGGGTTTATAATATTTTTATTCCCTCAATTTAAACTCTGCGAGGAGATATTTAAAGCCACACACACACACACACACACACACACACACACACACACACACACACACACACACAACACACCACACACACACACACACACACACACACACACACACACACACACACACACCACACACACACACACACACACCACACACACACACACACACACACACACACACACACACACACACACACACACACACACACACACACAGTATGTAGTAAGGAAGAAACAAGGAAAGTATTTAAAAAGTATGTATGTAAACAAGCAAGCAAGCAAATAAGCAAGTTAGCACTTCTATAAAGGATAATAATTAGAGCCAGACCAATTTAAGGCCGATACCGATACAAATATTTGGTTATTTAAAAATATTCCGATATATTGGCTAATATATATTTTAAAAAACAAAATGCAGAAATGCGTTACAAAACAAACAGATTTCGGTTATTTGAGTTCTCACTAAAATAATATGATAAGAATTTGTTTTATTGTCACAAAAGAACAGAGGAACATCAAAATATATTACAGTTCTGATGAATAAAATGTATAAAAATACAAACTTCAGATATGAAACTTAAAGTCCTTTGAACAAAAACACATTAACAAAAAATAATTAGTGTTGCCAACAGGGACGTTGTAGAGCGTCTTCTGGTGGACAGACTGTGCAACGTCAACACTCATAACATGGTTGACCGTCCAATTAAATTTTTTGAATATCAATTTATCAGAGTAATTTATTTGTCATTATAAATGATTTTGATGAATGAATATTTAATCGGCCTAATATTGGCCGATAATATCGGCCCGCCTCTAATGATAATAGAAAGAAAGGATGTGAGAAAAGAAGAAGTCAACAGAAAAGAAGCGTGTTGGATGTCCGTGTCTTCCCAGCAGCTGACCTGTATGAGCGGAGGCCTCCAGCGCAGGTTCTTCAGCGGCGCGGCAGCGAAGCCGCCACTCGTTCCTAACGGCCTCTTCTTCACCACCAGGACGACGCTGCCAGACTCCGCCCTCAGCTTCTCCACCAGGTGCTTCAGTTGCCAGCCCACCTGGACCAATCACAGAGCAGGGTTTAATCTCAAAATGGTGCTATGCTACGCTTTCCTGATTGAGCGACGTTTCCTTGGAACGGTGTGAAACAGTGTTTTGAGATGTTTTCTCTTGTTTCTTGGCCGTGTCACAGGTGATACCCAATCAGCAGAGACGTGTCTGTTAACTAGTAAAAACGCAGAGTGCTTGCGCACACAACCGGGTGTTCAACGCACCCCCGTTTCAGTTTACGTTTTTTTTTTTTGTTTGTCCAGGCCTGAACGTGGTCCTGAACTCTTAGCTAGACTTTTAAACCTTGTGACATTTCTTTACTTCTTACTTGTTTAATTAATTGCAGTTGCTGTCTAACAGCAATTGGACGTCCTGTATGGTAAAAAATATCAAGCGTATTAATCAAATTGAGTAAATTTTAAAAGTTTGACATTTTGATTTACACTTATTCACTTCCAAAGATAGAAGAATCTGCCTTTCAGCACCTCTAACATTCATTAAACCGAGAAATCTCCAGAAAATCACCGCTCCAAGCCAAGGAATGGGCCAATACTTTTAAAACATCTGCGCTTTAACCCCCCATATAACCACAACGCGCCAATGGCAGATGTATCTGATCTTTGGACAGAGCCAGGCAAGCTGATTTGTAGCTTCATAATTACTAGAGATGTTCTGACTCCAGAATCGGAAAAGTCTCCAATACGGAAAGTACTGGAGTTTATGTACTGATGCAATACCATGTAATTTAGCCTAGAAATAAATCTACTTTAAAGTAGCTTATTTATGTTCTTTTTCATTATGCAACTGAGTATGTTATGTTATGTCAAATTGAGTAATAAAAGAAAGTTTTGCGGCGTTCATTCTTTAACCCAGAGTTTAACCTGAGCCAGGCCGAACCCCAAAGATGGAAATCATATCACATCCATACAGATATAGTAGTATCTGTATGGATGTGCTGTTAAAACAATAAAATATATGACACACTGGTATTGGATCAGTACTCGGTATCAGCCGATACGCAAGTTCAGGTATCAAAAGAAAAAAAATTGGTATTGATCCATCTAATATTTACCGTACAAACATGAGACTGATATTGATCTTTTTATCTGATGCTCAGCAAGAAAGCAACTAGGCTGGACTTTTGACTCACCACTGTCTGTCTGTTGACCTGAATGACTTCATCTCCAGCATGAATCCTCTGAGTTTGATCTGCAGGGGACTGGACGGCGGAATCACAGAGACTGGGTGTTAGAAAGTAAACTGAAGAGACTGAATGTCTGCTCCCCCTTGCCCAGACAACAAACACAGCTGTTGTGATAGAAGAACCACACTCACATTCTCTGTTGTTCCTGTGATGACGTGAAGCCCGTCGTAGGTGGATTTGATGTAAATACCCTGAAAGATTAAACATTATGTAAGGATCTCTGGGTTTGAAAATGAACACATGAATCTTCTGTATAAATAACTCCATGTGGTTTCTTGGTCATTCCTTGCTGTAGTTGTGTGTGTGTGTTTTTTTGTGGGACCTACATGTGTTTCTGTTTTGGACTGTGGACGCTGTTTTTGGTTCATGGTGCAGCACTAAAATACCTGTTAGTGTTTCTCGGGGGAAGTGGGGTTTAAATTGTGGGTTTTTCTTTTTACAGACATCCGGGCACTTATCCGACAGTGATGTCCCGCTGATATGTCTGATTATAAACTGTGATGTCCGTGCGTTTCTGCTTTACGCCGTTTAATCTTATTTTTTGAGCTCACCAGTCCCTGGTCAGGCTTGATGTTGGTGATGAGCACCTCCTCCAGACAGGAAATCCCGCTCTCTGAGGGGTCCGAGGTCGCCTGGACCGTCTTCTCGCAGACAGCGTTTAGAGCTCGAGACTGAAAATAAAAAAATAAAAATACTCAAGGTCAACGGCCGTTTCATTCAGGCTTTTCACGACCTCGCACCCATGTGTATATAGTCACGCCGGTACGCTCTTTGATATCCTCGGCAGTAGGGCTAAAACAGCACACCAAACCCAAGATTTGGCTCGTATCACAATTTTTTTTAGCAATTCGATACAAAACTTGATTCTTCCATTCTTTTATTTCTTTGGAGAGGGGGGTTAATACAACTAATTTTCTGCCACATGGCATCATTTTGTCATTGATTACAACCCACTTTGCAACACAGTAATACAACAGAGACCTTATTTATTGATATTGATTGATTCAATTTTGATTGATCCAACGCCAAAGATTCTTTCGTACGTTAAAATAATGTTTCCAAACTCATTTCAGTAGTTCATTAACCACCGTTCGAATGTGAATAATGGTATGCATTGTTTTAACCACGGTTAACAACTCTGGGCTACCACAAATTAGTCAGTAACGTATACATAGACGACTAATCTAATGGTGATGTAGCTAGCACACCCCTGTCTTCTGCCTCAGTCTCCCAGCGCTGCAAGGCTTCAGTCGGGATGAGAGCTAACAACAGCCCCGGGGACACATCCACAGTCAGCCCCCAGCCAGCTAGCAGCCATCCACTATCATTACAGCCCCGGCCCGGGGACACATCCACAGTCAGCCCCCAACCAGCTAGCAACCATCCACTATCATTACAGCCCCGGCCCGGGGACACATCCACAGTCAGCCCCCAACCAGCTAGCAACCATCCACTATCATTACAGCCCCGGCCCGGGGACACATCCACAGTCAGCCCCCAACCAGCTAGCAGCCATCCACTATCATTACAGCCCCGGCCCGGGGACACATCCACAGTCAGCCCCCAACCAGCTAGCAACCATCCACTATCATTACAGCCCCGGCCCGGGGACACATCCACAGTCAGCCCCCAACCAGCTAGCAGCCATCCACTATTACTACAGCCCCGGCCCGGGGACACATCCCCAGTCAGCCCCCAGCCAGCTAGCAACCATCCACTATCATTACAGCCCCGGCCCGGGGACACATCCCCAGTCAGCCCCCAGCCAGCTAACAACCATCCACTATCATTACAGCCCTGGCCCTGGAACACATCCACAGTCAGCCCCCAGCCAGCTAGCAACCATCCACTATCATTACAGCCCCGGCCCTGGGACACATCCACAGTTAGCCCCCAGCCAGCTAGCAGCCATCCACTATCATTACAGCCCGGCCCGGGGACACATCCCCAGTCAGCCCCCAGCCAGCTAACAACCATCCACTATCATTACAGCCCCGGCCCTGGGACACATCCACAGTCAGCCCCCAGCCAGCTAGCAACCATCCACTACCATTACAGCCCCGGCCCTGGGACACATCCACAGTCAGCCCCCAACCAGCTAGCAACCATCCACTACCATTACAGCCCCGGCCCTGGGACACATCCATAGTCAGCCCCCAACCAGCTAGCAACCATCCACTACCATTACAGCCCCGGCCCTGGGACACATCTTCAGTCAGCCCCCAACCAGCTAGCAACCATCCACTATCATTACAGCCCCGGCCCGGGGACACATCCACAGTCAGCCCCCAACCAGCTAGCAACCATCCACTACCATTACAGCCCCGGCCCTGGGACACATCCACAGTCAGCCCCCAACCAGCTAGCAACCATCCACTACCATTACAGCCCCGGCCCTGGGACACATCTTCAGTCAGCCCCCAACCAGCTAGCAACCATCCACTATCAAAAAACAAACAAACAAAAAACTCCCCATTTTTAAATAATTTAGCCAGCGGGTTTTTTTGGGCTGCGTTCAGGTTTTTTAAAATAAATGTGTCTTCAAGAATCAAAAACAACACACCTTCAACGTTCTGTGTGTGCGTGTTGCGTACGCTCACAGCAGTTTCCTGTGGCATCGCTATGACCACCAGCCACGCTTGCCTCAAGCATGAGGCGGTACTAAATACGCAAAGGAAAGTGTATTGACCAGTGAGAAGTAATAATAATAATATACTGAACAAATAGTATATTACAGAGTTCATACACCTTTTCCAAGGTCAAATTCAAGCACTTTCAAGGTCCATTTTAAAGCTTTTTTCAGCACCTAACACCACCGTAAATTACATTCAAATATTCACGGATCGCCCCGCTTCCCAGTATTGCACGCTAGTGGGGCTTCTCACACAATCTCTTACTTTATGAAAATAGTTTCTGAAAACACATTAAGGGAGAAATGAGCCGTACAGTTGCTGAATCTGTCTTCATTTCAGATCAACAACGGTCAGTTTTTGGGGGGCCATCCCCCTTTTCCCCAAAGGGTTCCCAAAAAAAAAGACTTTTTAAGCACTTTCGGGGGGCCTTTCAATGCTTTTTTTCCAGCACCTAACACCAAAAACCGGGGGGGAAAAAAAAAAATTTTCATAACAAAAACATAGTCAAAATATTTAAAATTTAAGTTTTGTTTTAAATTAAAAAAGGAAATGCTGGGGAAGGGCCCAAAAATTTTTTGTTTTGTAAAAAGAAGGAACGGTTAGTATCAGATATGGAATTTAAGCCAAAAAAACAAGTTTTTTTTTCAAAACTTCACCCATATCAACCTTTGAACGAAATATTTTACAGGCCTTTGTTTTGGGACACATTCTTGGGTATATAAAGGTTTTTTATTAAATCGAGACCCTTAAAAAACAACCTAAACATTTCATTTGGGAAACCCAGAAGACGGGCATTGCACCCGGCACCGCTTTAAAAAAGCCTATTTTTTTGGGAAAAGTTTATTGCCAAGACATAACCCTGGGATCTAATAGGCAGTGTAAACCTGTAAAGGCCATCCCCAACCCCAAAGGGGCTAATAGCTACTAATGTTAAATTTAGAGTTTTGGGTTGGGTTTAAAAAAGGGGAAAAAGAAACGGTGCTGTTAAAACACCGGTTTCAGGGTTTCGGGACGGGGACCGTCTAGAGGGGTTTTTTTATTTTATAAAAATTTTTTTCCTTTCCAAAATTTTTAATCTCGAAACTTTAAACAAGCAAAATGTCCCCCCCGCAACAATAGAAAAATTACCCTCTGGGGTTTAAAACATAAGGGAAAAATGTTGTTTTTGTCATAAAACACATTTAATTAGGAAAAAATTTGTTCTTTTAAACATTCACTCAAAACAGCAGTTTGTAGCAGAGAGCATTTTTTACAAAACCAAAAGGGGCACATTGGGAACGAGAGAAAAACTATGGAAAAAATTGGGTTCCCAAAAACCCGGGGACTGAACCGCGAATTGTTTTTTACCTCAGTTCCCTTGGGAAAAACAGGTTCGGTTTTTAGGGTGAAACCCGCGAGGCCCCTCACCCCCAAAGGTGAAACTGAGGGGGAAAGGCCCCTGGGCATCCGAGAGGAATTTCTGGCCCCCTCTCCTCGATCACTCCCCAACAAGAGGGGGGCCCGCCGTTTGGGCCCCTGAGAAAAATTTAGAAAGGAGATAGGGAGTTGAAATTAGTTGGCCCTTTTAAAAGTGGGCCCTCCCCCCCCGGGGGAAAACAGCATTTTGAAAAAAAACCCCTGGGAAAAATCGGGCCCCCGGCTGCGGAAAGGGGAAAAAAAAATCTGGCCGGGGACTTTTTCACTGGGAAAAACCCGAAAGTTGAAATGGACCCGATCAAGGGGGGAAAAGGAGCCCTGAAAGGGAAGGGGGAGACTTCAAGGGAAATAAAAACCAAAGTGGGTTTGGGGTTGGGGACGGGTTTTTGGGGATTGAGAGGGGTAAGCTCAAGTGAAGGGCCCAAATGAGCAAAAATGGAGGGGGTCTCCGGAACCAAAAAAAAAAAAACCCAAAAGGGGAAAAAAAGGGAAAGATCCCGGTTCCCATAGAGGCCCAGCTGGAGGGGGCTTGGTCAAAATTTTTCCCCTCCCCACCCGGGAAAACAGAGCATCTGAAAACCCCCTGGTCAAAAACCCGCCCCAGGCTGCGAAAAGCCCCAAAAAAACTGGACTTGCGGGCCTTTATTACGGAAAACCGAAAAATTGAATTTTTTAAAACAGTTTAAGGGAGAGGGAAACAGGCCCCTTAAAAAATATTTTGGCAAAAAAGAAGCTTTCAGCTTTGAGAAAGAGACAGAGTTAAGGTAAATAAAACCAAAGGGAGTTAAGTTGGGGGAGCGTTTTGGGGAAGGAGAAAGGGTCAAGTCAGGAGCTGAAGGGCCAACTGAGCAAGATGGGGGAGGCTCGGGGTCAACGTGTCCACTCCCCACCCGGTGAATAGAGCATCTGAAAACCCAGCTGGGAAAATCGGCACCAGGCTGCGAAATGCCGAAAAGATCTGGCCCTTGCAGGCTTCATTACTGAAGACCTGAAAGTCAAATTGGTAAGTAAGACCAACGTGGAGTTAGAGTTGGGGGAGCGTTTGGAGTGGAGAGGGCTCAACCTCAGGGACTGAAGGACAAATGAGCAAGATGGAGGAAGCTCTCCGAGAAAAGGAGAAGGAGGCAAGGAGAAAATTGAAAGATCCCAGGCTTCCCATAGAGCCAGCTAGATGAGGCTCTGGCTAACGTGTCCACTCCCCACCCACGGAAAAGAGCACTGAAAACCCAGCGGTCAAAACAAGCAACAGGCTGCGAAAAGCCCAAAGGATCGGCCCGCATTTTCATGACTAAAGACCTGAAAGCGAATTAAAGCAGGTGAGGGAGAGAGCAGGCCCTTAACAATATCGTGGCGACTCAGAAGGGGCAGTTCGAGAAGAGAGACAGATGCTCACGGTAGGAAAGACCACCAACGTGACGCTGGAGAGCCATTGGAGATGGAGAGGGCTCAAATCAGGAGTAAAGGAAAAATGAGCAAGATGGAAAAGCTCTCCGAGAACAGGAGGAGGAGGCAAAGGAGATTCTGGAAAGATCCCAGGCTTCCCATGGAGCCCAGCTGGAGATGCAGGGCCAAAGCAACCAGAATCTCAGGCTGCTCTTGAGAAGAAGAGTGAACATCAGCTGGAGAGTGAGCGGTCCGTGGCCGCAGGAGAAAACCTCCCTGTGGAGGAGAGCAAGAAAAACAACGCTCCCATGTGGATCAGATTGACGAGCAGAGCTTTGCGAGGTGGGCCGCCTCCTGGCTGCTCTGAAAAAGACTGAGCAGCAGCTGGAGATAATCTCAACCAGTGGAAGGAGAAACAAGGCACCCTCCTTAAAAGGGCCCCAGAAAGCCTGAAGTGATCAGCACGAAAAAGAGCAAGGAGTGGGAGTGACTGAGAGCACCTTGAGGTCCCAGCTGGAGATCTAGAGAGCCAGATCACGCAAAAGCCAAAGAAGAAGAAGAAGTGGTACAAAAAGCTTCTGCCTGGCTGAGGAAGAGAAAATAAAAATTGTACTGATATAGTTCGGTCTTTGTGTCTGTGTGTGGGTCTGTCTGTGTTGTGGGTGTGTGTGTGGTGTGTGTGGGGTGTGTGTGTGTGTGTGTGGTGTGTTTTGGGGTCTGTCTGTGTGTCTTGGTGGTGCATGCGTTTGGGGTTTTGGGTTGTTTATCTGTGTGTGTGCATGCATGTGAGTGTCTGGTCCGTCTGTGTGTGTGGTGGGTTTGTCTGTTGTTTTGTCTGTGTGTGTCTGTATGTGTGTACGTGGGTTGAGTGTGTGTTTTGGGGGAGTCTGTGTTGGGTGTGTGGGTGTGTGGGGGTGGGGGTGGGTGAGTCTGTGTACGGGTGTGTGTGGTCTGCCTGGGTATATGTGCGTGCGTGATTTGTGTGTGGGTCTGGTGTCAGGTGGGTGCAGCGGTGTGTGGTCTGTGTGTGCGTGTGCATGCGTGTGGGTGTGTGTGTGTCTGTCGGATGTGTGTGTGTGTTTTGTGTGTGTGTGTTGCCTGTTTGTTGGTGGTTGGTGTGTGTGTTGTGGGTGTGTGTGGTGTGTGTTTCCTGTTTGTGGGTGTTTTGGGGGTGTGTGTGTGGTGTGTGTGTGTGTGTTTTGGTTTTCTCGCAGGGCGTGTGATGCGTCAAGCAGTAGTGTTGGGGGTAGTAGAGCTTTGGGGTTAGCATGTAGCATGCGCAGGTGCTTCTGCTCGCCCCTCTCTGCTTCCAGCTCTGCCACGGACAGCCCTTGTTTTCGGGCGGAAAGAGGAGCCGAGTGTGTCGCCTCCTCCGCCGGTACATAGCCTCTCCATGCCAAGACCTCGTACACGCCTCCCGTGGCACAATGGTAACTGGGGCCCTCGTGGGTCCAGGCTAAGTTGTACAGGATCTCGGAGCAGCAGTGGGCCCAGAGACGCGGCATGCAGGCCACTCGGTGGGTGGAAACTGCCCTGATGCCGTCAACCACTGTCCAGCTATGGGTAAATGGCCCCAGCTATGGGTAAATAGCCCCAGCTATGGGTAAAAGTGAAGACCCGACAGCGGTGCAGGCAGAAGATGCTGGTGTGAGAGCACCAAGGAAGGAAGAAGGCAACCCCACAGCCACGTGGGTAAACTCGGGAGGGTACAGGGACTGGGGGAGCAAACTCTGTGGCGATGTGAGAAAACTGAAACTATTCCTCACGACTATATTATAATAACTACTGCATACACACAACTAGCTATAAAAATGATGTAATGTTTGTTGGGCCTGGGCCTGTCCTACATGTGTACTGTGGTGTGTCTTGTTAACTTGCAGGTGTAGCGGAGGCGATGATGAGACGACTTTGATCACGGGACGGACCTCCCAGACTATTTAACCCCACCCGCCCCGAGACCGGGCGGACGCATCCTCCCGACGGCGCACCAACATGTTTTCTATCTGTTAACTGACAACACGCACCTCACATTCTCCACTACATCATCCACCTTCATTCATCACTGATACTGACAATCACACCTCATCGTGCTCTTGTTTGCATCATTATTTAATAAATGTCACTTTATTATTGTTACGTTGCTGGTGCATCTCCGTCTTCTGTCGGTCGTAACAGGTTGGGGCTCGTTGCCGCGAGTACAAAACCAGAACCATGTTTGTGGTTTCTTTAATTAATCCTAGTTAGTTGCTGTTGAAGTAATTTGGTTAAGTTGAGCTGGTCTATTGTTGTTTAAATGTTAAGGTGCTCTACAGTCATGTGTAATATAGTTTGATGTATAAATCAGGGGGAAAACGCTCATTTCCACCCTAAACCCCCAACATATGAATTGGCTCAAATTATTTTAGTTTTATTATAATATACTAAATATAGGTTTTTGTCTGGAGATACTTGTTGGTCATCCAAAGAAAATAATTAAATAAACAACACGGAGCATTTTGCAGGTTTACTACGAGTCTCACGTAGCTTTAGACTTTAAGACCAAACAGGTTGATTCAGGGTCACGGAGCCTTTCAAACACAGCTGCAATTCAACGTTTTATGAATAAGAAATGCTTTAGAATATACACTGGTTATTGTCAAACCAGCTTTAAAACAAATTTTGAGTTGCCATGACTCACAGAAGAATTCATAAAATAAACATGACAATGTTAAAAAAAATGAATAAATAGACATCTATTTTGTTTGGTTATTACTTAATGCACTAGATAACATTTTGGTAAAAAAAAGTGCAACCCAGGAATTTTTTAAGAAAGGCAGCATTAAGTAATAACTTATTACAAAATACCGAGAAAATAATTACATATTTGGTTCATGTTTTAATTACAAAATGAGGCGATTCATACATAATTTGGGTATTATTACGTAACAAAGTGAATATTTCTTACATAATGCGTTTCTACATACCTTCCGATTCTTCTGATTTGCAAACAGTGAATTTATGGTTGTTTATGAATGGCATTCTTTTCTCTGGGGTGGAGAACAATCTAATTACCAAAGACTTTATTTTACACGACTGTTTACACACAAAACGGTGAGGCTTTCTCAGCGCTCCAGCACACTGTGGGAGTTTGTTTTGTTCTCAGGGCTCCGGCTACTTTATCTATCTCTGCAGTGTTTCCCTCCTCGTCACCTGGACAAACAATCTGACCCAAACCCTTTCACAGAGAAACAGACAAAATACTTTATTTAGCTTAAGAAGTAGGAGAACACAGAGCAGAGGTATTCAACAGGAGGTCAGTGCCCCTTCGGGTTAATTACAGTGGTGCTCAAAAGTTTACATACACATGCTTAAGTTGACTAAAAAGAGGAATAAAAAAATCATGTTTTGGAAATTTATTTTAATACCTAAATTTCCTGGATTCAGGATATTATGCATCTGATAAAGTTCCCTTGGCCTTTAGAATTAAATAGCCCCACATCATCACATACTCTTCACCATGCTTAGAGATAGGCATGGTTTTATTTCAGTTAGACTAATAACTGGTTTGATTTGCATTGAGAGATGATTTTATAGAAAGTATCCCATGCCTATCTCTAAGCATGGTGAAGAGTATGTGAGGATGTGGGGCTATTTTAATTCTAAAGGCCAAGGGAACTTTATCAGGATGCATAATATCCTGAATCCAGGAAATAACTGGCCTTTAATAATAAAAATCTGCCTGCCTCTATGGGAATTTAACATAGGGGTATGTATACTTATGACCCCTGTATTTTAAATAAGAACATTTATTTATTTACAATACGTTATTCATTCACAAAGAAAATTGGTGTCCTTAAAGGTTGGATTTTACCTCATTTTTTAATTTAGGTATTAAAATAAATTTCCAAAACATGATTTTTTTATTCCTCTTTTTAGTCAACTTAAGCATGTGTATGTAAACTTTTGAGCACCACTGTATGTTTAATCTCTCTCTCTCTCTATCTCTCTCTCTCTCTTTTAAAGTTTCCTTTTCCAAAATGAAAATGTCTGAACATATACATCAATATGAATCCAACATATAGATGGCAAAGTTAAATTGGTCTGTGTGTGGAAACAAAACAATTACACATTGAACATAAGCTTAACAAGGTAGCCACTATGGTAGCCATGCAGTCCAGCTTAAGGATTCACTTACGTTCCACATGTATATTTAACAATAAAACATAATGCATTCAAACTCCAAAGCTATTCATTTACATCCATCCGGCCCAGTTTAATATGAAACTCATTTGTATGTACAAACTAGTAGGAGGTCCCTAGTCGGTCTCTTTTAGCTAAGGGCCCGTGGCCTAAAAACGCTGAAGACCCCTGACGTAGAGGAACATTTCATCCTTCAGTTAATCACGTTCAACAACAACACATCTGGAGACACAGTTTTCCCTGGACAGGAAAAATATTAAAAGTTGGATTTGAATATTGTCTACCAACATCACACAACATATTAAAGCACCTCTCACTGTTCACAAGACCAAAAGCAGCAAAGTGCTTTCATTTTTTAACTTCATAAACAAAATACTTCAAAAAACCGTAACAGCGCCCACATCAAACTGTCAAAAATGTCAAAAAAGGTAAATCTTTGAAAGCATCAAAAGTGTAAAAGAAAATGTTGAAAAAAAATGTCAATAGCATTGACATTTAATACATACAGTATGCAACTAAAGTAAAACCTGAGAGTCACAAGGTCACATAAGGTGGTGGTGAGGAGGGAAAGTGATTCCACATCAGCTGATTCAGTACTCTGGGAACAACAGGGCGACCAACAGGAAGTGTTATCTAAGACAGGAAGTGGATCCTGAGCTGAATAAACAAACTTGCTGATTTACACATGCACAGTGAACAGCACCGGACGCTCAGAACAAGACAGGAAACGTGTGTTACTGGTGTGTGTGTGTGTGTGTGTGTGTGTGTGTGTGTGTGTGTGTGTGTGTGTGTTGTGTGTGTGTGTGTTGTGTGTGGTGTGTGTGTGTGTTTCCGATCGGCATCTCTAAACATCCAAACCCAAAGAAAAAGGAAGAAGCGGTACTCACCACTTCCAGAATCTTCTCCTCGATCTCATACACAGTGCAGTCCTGCAATTAAAGAGACAGACCACTGAGTGACGGACTCACGTAAAAAGATCCTAAACAGAAATCTGCATTTACATCAAGAAAAGTGAGAAAGTCTCGATATGAAATAACGTGACTCCTATTTTAAGCCACTGGTTTCTGTTCAGATATGCACAAAGAATAAAAACGGGCGACTTTATATAGTTTTTTCATTTCTTTTTAATTCACACACCAGAAACAAACTGTGTGAAAATAAATGTTCAGCAAGATATACATAAGTACAACTTCGAGCATGTCGTATCAAATGACACAGCTTTCCAGTCTGTCTGTGTGAAGAGCTGTCAGTGTGGGTAAACAGAGAGGGTAAAGAAAAGAAAGGAATCAACGGGAAAACAAATATTTGAGAAATGACAGCCTGTAGGAGAGTGAAACCAGAGGGAGGGACGGCAAACGTCTCCCAGAGACACAGAGGATCCGTCCTGCGGTCGGAGAAATAACAGCTCCCTGCAAACGGGCTGACAGGATGATTGAATGAGGGCGGGGCGCTGCACAAAACTCTCTGCTGTCATGTGTAGGGAGGCGACACGCTGCAAAAAATACCAACTTCAACTCTGAATCCTAAACAAACTTTCCAAATATTGCCTGAATTATTTTATTGGTACTTTATTGTTGTTGTTAAAAAAAGAAAATAGGATTTGAGGAATAGATTATTTTTTTTCCTAAAAACTGAAAAAAAGTGAAATAGTCCCCGCCAGATGAACGTAGGGCTCTGCAATTAATTGAAATTGTAATTACGATTTCTGCTGCTAATGATCACAAAAACAGAGTAATTTTCTTTTTTTTGCTGATGAACTCTTATTTTGTCCTGTGTTTGTGAATAAATGACAAAACAGTTAAATGGGAAAAGTATTAAAGGGAAATTTCACTGTTGCTTTGTCTAAATGTTGCATAGTTTCTTAAAGGGCAACTACTGTTTTTTTTATATACCCTGGACCCTATGTTCCTGTGTTTGTGTCTAAGTGACTGATGTCAACAACGATCTTTGACATTAGTTCAGTATTAAGAGAGATCGCTGCAGTCAGCAGCAGCGAAACAAGCTACAATACGAGTTACTAGGGACTGACAGGCTCAGATTAATATTCTAAGTGTCTGACAGCACTATGGAAAGGATTGCTAAGGAGGTTGACCTTTCTGTTGAAGAGTAAGATCCTTTTTTTAAACATAAAAAATAAAAATCTCCAAAATTGCGTTCGCTGAACCCACCCCAAAAAAATATACACTTCACTAAAAAATACACACTAAAATACTCTTCATTCAAAGTCAACAGAAACAAAATAAAAATATGAAAAGACATTTTTTGTCTTTCCACTTTTCCAACCATCACAACTCTAGTTTTGGTTGAAATAAACACATAATTCACCGATTTACATGTGAAAATATGTTGGCTCTATATACGCTAAAAGTATTCTTTTTTTAAATGGAGTCTGGAGGATTTAGCTCTAGCGACCTCAGAGCTGTTTCTGGTTAAACAGAAAGGTCTCAAAGAGGTTTTAAAGGTCTATCTCTGAAGGGATCCTTTCCATAATGTTGTCAGACACTATAACAAATAATAATCTGAGCCTGTCAGCGGCAAAAACTGTGTGTGTGTGCCCGCTTTTGTGTTTTATTATGTTAGCTCACTGGTGACCAAACATTATTGTGATTATGTTGTTTTTTCCCTAATCGAGCAGCTCTAAAAGAATGTCTCATGAACGCTGTTGTGTTCAATCAGAAATGGCAAGGGAACAAAACACTAAAATGTAAACTAATTTTTGAATCGATTAAAAGTAATTCTTGATGCACAAAACAGAAAATGCTGTTTTCAGCTTCTCAAAATATGGAGATTTTCCTGCTTTCCTCTTTTTTTTAATATTAAAATAAACTTAGTCTATATCCACAACGTTCCACTTCAGGATCTGCTCCGGTTCTTTGTGTCGGCGTCCTAACCCCTGGTGGATTTCTGAGGACTATGGTTCCCTGGTCCTCAGATCTCTGCAGGGTAAATCCAGACAGCTAGCTAGACTATCTGTCCTATCTGAGATTCCTGTTGCACGACTAAAACAACTTTTGAATGTCCACATGTTCCACCAGAACAAAATCCTTCCAGATGCTATTATGCAGCCGCATCGTGTCTCCGTCCGGCGCTTAATTCTAACCCAAGACAATTGTGATTGGTTTAAAGAAATGCAAATAAACCAGAGCACGTTTTTCTTCAATCCCAGAATACTGTGTGGACTAGCCAGACCTTCCTCCGCAGCGCTGTGGAGGTAGGTCTGGCAATGTGAGACTACATTAAACTGAATATCTCAAAGAGAACAAGACATACAAAGACATCAACGTGGACTTTGAGATACTCTGATGGACATTCGCCACAATTTTTTGACATTTCATTGACTAACCGATTAATTGAGAAAACAACTGGCAGATTAATCAATATTGTAAATAATGGTTGGCTGCCGCCCTAGTCAGAACCCCAGCAGAGGGATGTTTGAGCCTCACTGACCTTCTGCACGGTGGAGGTGAGCTCCAGACACAGCTGGATGATTCTGCTTTTGGTGGAGGTGAAGTTGTTGGCGCTCGCCAGCGGAGTCCTGAAAACACAGAATATAAGATCTGTTACAGCGAGGCAATCTTTTTATCTCTTTAATTTTCCCGTTGCAGCTACAGGATGTGACCAATGATTAGACTTTGTGCCTGCAACAAAAAGGTGATGCGCACCTCAAGCAAATCTTAAATGTATTGTTTGGTACCACTAAAATTAAGATTTTATTGTTCTGGATTGGATACTATACTCAGATTCAACACCAGCTCAAGGTGTTGGCATGTGCGTGCTTTGACATACGACAGATGTCAGGTGTGTTCTGGGCGTCAGTCGGTGTTTGTGTGCAACAGCTGCAGCGAGGAATGTTCTTCAAGCTGATACAAGCTGAGAAAAAGCTGAAGGAGTCAAACAGCAGACAGAGAGGCGCACTGACAGCTGACAAACATCTCAACAGCAAACAAGGACCCGCACTGATACAGTACCTGTGTGTACTTTTTTAATTTCTCCTAAAGTCTATTCACACTGCAGGAATTCTTTTCCATGTTATTAATTTGTAAGTCACTATATTTTTTAGAATTGTAGATTTTGTCATGAGAACTTTCACACAGTGAAATTATTATAAAATGACAGCATTTCTTTCTAAAAGGGGTTCGATTTTTTGCAGCTTTTGCACCACGAATAAAGACACTAACCAATCACGTTGTGTTGTGTACTTATGAGAATTGCAATACAGCAAAACAGAGGCTGCTGTCCAAACCATAGTGTCCACAAAAGGACTTCAAACTGTCCCACCAACATGGTAGACGATGGTTTTCCTCGGTTTGTCGAAGACTTAGGTGCACAAATTTGGCGGAGGGGTGTAGAGGTCCTTGAAAAGAAATGCAATTTGACAACATTTTGGACCATTATTATCATCATACCTGTGTCAAAAAAGTCAGAAAAGCTAGAGCAGATCATAAATAACAAAAAAGAAGCTTAAAGACAAAACTTGCTACAGAAGTCCAACTACAATCATCAGATCTGAGTATTTCTGAGGGTCATTTAGTTAGTTTTGGTGCTCACATTAATTTTATTCGGGTTGGGGGCAGCACCCAAGTCTTAAACCTGTAGGGATTTGTGTCTACCTGTCCAGCCAGGCCAGCAGACTCTTAGCGGCTCCGATCAGCTCGACCACGGCGGTCAGGAATTCGTTGGAGGGCTGATGGGAGATTTTGCAGTGGTAGGCGGGGTTCTTCCTGCGCTGCGACACAGAGGTGTTCAGGTTGTGGTGCGCCGCTCTCATCTTCCCCACCAGAGTCTTCAGGTTGTCCTTCTCCACACCGTAGTTCTGTGAAAACACAAGTTATCCATTTTAAACATAACCATTACCTAATCAATATGTATGCATATGTCTTAACTTTCAGGAGTTTTACAACAATGTTATTATTTTTATTAACTGGGCGGCACTACTGCCTCATAGCAAGGTGGTCCTGTAGAGTTCGATCCCTGGTCCAGGCAGGGACTTTCTGTGTGGAGTTTGCATGTTCTCCCTGTGTCTGCGTGGGTTTCATCCCTGTGCTCCAGTTCCCCCCCCCCCCAAACCATAAAGACATGCATGCTCGGTAACTAGGACTACAGTTCAAAATGGCTAACACTGGCGCCTTTACAGAAATGTTGATTAATGAATCACTGTCCTAATCAAAATAACTAAACAATAAAAGTGCAGCCGATCAGATTCTTTTCATATCTCCACAGATTTATAATTTCTTCTCTCTGCAGCTGACGGCATGAACACGCTGGCTCGCCCGAGGCAGCCAGGATGTTTGAGGCGTTCAAAGCCATTAAAAACATCTGCAGACAAACTGGCTTTCCACCTGTCGACAGACAGCACTATAAAAAAACAAAAACAAAAAAAACTGACAAGACATACCTTACAGTTCTAACATGTTTCAGGTTGGAAGCATAGTGATCAGACAGGTCAATAAGAAAGAGCTTTAATTTTCTATTATACGTGCTTGTTGTGTTTGTTGATCAACCTAGTGATTGTTTTTCCAACTAATCAATTAACTGTTTAGTCTAGAAAATGTCGATAAAAAAAGATTCTCATCACATGTCCCAGAATCCAAAGGGAGGTCGTCAAATTGTTCATGTCCAACACTCACAAAACACAAAAGATATTACATTTACAAAGAAAGAAAAAAAAAAAGTAGCAAATCTTCACGTTTGAGAACCTGGAAACCAAAATAGTTTAGTATTTTACTTGATGAATGCTTTAACCCATAAATGAATCACTGATTGTTTCAGCAGCCTTCAGTTCAGGCAGAACTGGGTTGTTTTGTGATCAATTTTTTCCCCCTTTATATTCGAAAACCATACAGTTACAAACAACACACTGGGACATAGTCCCAGGGCCACAAAAACGGGGGACGGACGGACGCACACGCGCGCGCACACGCACACACAAACACACAAACTCACAGCACTAACTTCAAGGAGTAAACTTGACTATCACGTTGGAAAAACATGCTTTATTGCTGTTTTTCACATTTATTTAAGCATCTTTAAACCCAAAAATTAGTAATAAAAGTAAAAATAACTTTTATTTAGAGCGGACACTTCCCAGAGTGACTGTGGCTAAGCTAAAGGAGGTTGTAGGCTGTGAACAGGTGGTGTTTCAGGCAGGGAGGGTGTTCCAGAGGGATGGGGCTGCAACACTAAACTTAACTATTTATTGATCATCACAAAAAGATAAAACAATACGTCAAGCTCTACGTGCCACATGGAGGATGAGACGAGTAGAAGCTGTTCATTATTGATTATTGTGATGATTGTTTTCTTGATTAAATGCGCCCTTTGTTGTTGAGACAATGTCAGGAAGTAACAAAGAATGCGGTTATTATTTCCCAGAGTTCAAGGGAATACTTTAGATGTCATGGTTTTGTTCTGACTAATGGTTCAAAACCCAAAGATATTCATTTAACAAACATTTGAGAGTATTTGGCATTTTTGCTTGGAAAAAATGGCTGAAACAATATTCCATTATCGGTCTCAACTTTACATTTAAAAGGATCAAATTTTAGGAAGTAGACAAGATCTGTGAGGTAAAGCCTCCAGTTTTAATTACTGACATCTTCTATTGATTGTCTTTACGTTTTGAGTGGCTTTGGCTCTGTTACTTTGCAGGAACTGCAGTTCGGACACGTGCTTGGGAGACCTAAGCTCATTTAGCTTAGCTCGTAACGGTAACAAGGAGATTAATTTATCTTCTGTAGCACTTATACAACACAAGGGCCGTCAGATAACTGCGCTACATTCAGAGCTTTACTGTTAACTAGGCTCTACACAGCATGACTGTGTTCTTTCTTTTCCTATAATAAAGCTGTGGCGTTTTTAAAATGTCTCAGGTGGAAAAGTGATCATCTGACAGGGCGCGGAAACTGCTGCTGGAACAAAACTGCAATGGATCTTCTTCTAATGTGTTAGAAAAGGTTGTGTGTGGTGTGTGGTGTGGGTGGTGTGTGGTGTGTGTGTGTGGTGTGTGTGTGTGGTGTGTGTGTGTGTGTGTGTGTGTGTGTCAGGGGAAGGGTGGGGGTCTTTCTGACAGGTGGGAGGGGTCACATCTGTTTCCTGCTCCACACCAGAGAACAGTGAACTCAGCTCTGTGCTGCAACAAGAAAGAAATAGCAACGTTCCTTGACCTTCTATTGAGTCAGACAGGAAAACTCTCCCTGAATCACTCGAGCTGCTGCTGCTGCTGAAAGATCTATTAGTGACTCTGTCCGGGCGGATGTCATGTCCATGCTCTGTACTTGGGTCTCATAATGACGTCCATTCGCTGAGGGAGATCCAAAGCCTTGGAAAAAGCTAGCTTATTAACTTTGAATTTACAATATTTTGTCACAGATGAGTAAAGTCAAGTTTTTTTCAACTCCAACTTTCGGTCTTGAGTTAACGATTGTCAGCCAAGTCTCCTTTACAACCCTCAATCAGAGTTGGACCATGCATGTATAACTAGAACTGGATACAGCGTTTAGCGAATTCTTTTTTATTTTTTTATTTTTATTTGCCGATACCGATACCAACAGTATGGAAAATGCCTAATATCAGACTCAAGTTTACACTGTAGTAGTCTGCAGCTGCTCATGTCCATATTCCTTTAAGAGTTTTAAAAAATAAACTTTTGAAAGGATTTCCCCTTATTAAACAAATATCTAGACACAAACATTATCTGTCAGATAATCTGCCTTTAACTACCCTGGACTGGAGTAAAGTTGATATTGATGTAAAGAATGATTTCCCAAAGCTTCTGTAACACTGTAAACAGTAGAAGTGTGTGTGATAACCGTCTCTGTGGTCCCTTTATTTCGTCGTCAGCGGGGAAAGCAGACTGTCAGGCTCCATTTAAAAAGGCGGCTGGATCCCGTTCAGTTGCACCACTGAACCTCGGCACTGACAGTAAATCCTCCTTTTCACTGTGACACAGACAGCCAGAGCTCATAAACAGCTGACTGAGGGGCTCTGTCTGCAGGCCTACACGTTATCTGTTTTAAACAACAAGTGTTTGGCGGGTTTCAGCTGAAGTCAAATACTGCATCTTAAAATGAACTAAAAAAAAAAGGAAAGGCATTATGAAGACATTCCTCTTCGCTTTTTGAATATGCAACTTTGGTCATTTTGTGAGAATAGTGTAATTTCACAGCAGACTGCCGAAGTGTACTTGTGTCAGTCTAAAATGTGGTAACTCATGGTCTAATTTCTTATGTTTGAAGGGAATCTGTCACAGACTTCACAAGGATTTCAGGTAATCAAGCTGGTTTGAGGGATTTTAAGATTGTACAGTTTTTCACGTCTTAAAACACAGTTTGGAAACATAACTTGATTTCAATTTGAACCAAACATTTTAAATGCATTTTTTTTTTACTTTGAACAAAGAAACAAATCAGTGTGGAAGTATTAAAACCAGCAGTGTGGGCATGCTGCCAGATCTGATAAAGATTTAACAGAGTGCATTTTATTTACATCAGCACATTCTCTGGCATGAGCGGCAGAACTGGTATAAACCACTGCTATCAGATGTGATAGACACGGAGCCGCTTCATGGGCTCAGATTCAACACATTCACACGTATGTTATTGTATGTTAGAAAATATGTTGTTGCTGTCAGCAGGAGAGCTCCGTTACACGTGGACAGACAAGGAGCTTCTTCTAAGAAAGATACGAGCGCTGTTTTAGGTACTTTCAGTTAGTGCTGGGAATCACCAGAGGCCACACAACACAATATCATCACGATTTTAAACATATTGTGATTTTCTAAGGAATACTGGCCTGGAAATCCAGACCCAAATCCAAAAGATTAAGGGCCTGGCATCTAGTAATGAAAGTCGTCATACTACAAAGTTTTATTTTAAAAATTTACTATTTTATTCATATATTATGCTACTTTTGTGAACCCAAGACTTTTGTAAACTCATTTCAATCACCGACATCAACAATTGAGAGTAGGATTGTTTTCACAAGAGATTTCTGCTTTGGAGCCAAATTGTCTCTTTACCCATTGCTCTGGAACAATTTAGTGCATCACTACACAGAAAGCCAAGTTTGTGCTGAACATTTTGATATGAAACACATGGGGATGTGGTTTTATGGAAATAAATAGGAGAGGTCTATAAGATATGTAAAAGTAGACCTCAGAGGTGTTAAGTAGCTTCAAAACAAAGAGCCCTCTGATTTCCCATGAAAACCACTGTTATGGGGGGTGGGGGGGGGGGGGGGGGGGAACGCCCCTTCACGTTCCTCTGGGTATGATGTGACCATGCGGACTGGAGGTTACTGGTGTTACAGCATTTCTTGTGGCTTCTGAAGTCTCAACAATTCAGATAACTCGCTGCAACTTGAGGTCACCACTGTGTGAAGCTGCTTCGAATATTTATTTAGGGTGTAACAGAACACAGATGTTTAGGTTTGGTACAGGACTTAAAATAACTTTCTACATCTAAGCGCATGGTCAACAGAAATGTAAGTATCTCTGGCCATTTTCCGGTTGTTGACCATGCTCATCAGGTGAGCTCAGCCCATAGAGGTAAAACCAGCAGATTATAGCAACGCTGAAGAAAGAGCGATGGATTGGAAACAAGTACGTCAAACATATTAACTCATCAGTGACGGCTTTGCAGAGAGAGTCCGTCAGCGGAGTGAGTCAGACACAAGCAGCCTCTCACTGCAGATCCAAACAAAGAAACTATCAACCACAGGAGTTTTATGTTGATCTGTGGCTGCTGTTGCAGAGATCAAAGTTAAAGTTATAGTGCGTAGTTTCTGTCGCCCGGTTAACAAATTCCAAGGAATGATAACAACACTGTTGGCTCGGCCACATGTTAAAAGCACCCTCCCACCCCAGCCCTACCCACCAGAGTTACTAGTAGCCAAGGAGGACACAGAGGATTAAAAAAACATGGAGGACTCTTCAGAAGAGGTCACTATCTTCACTTGAGTTTCTGGAAATGTAGCGGGACAACACAATCTTCTGAACGTACTACTGAGTCATACTGAGAAACACAGAGAGAGCTGTGTGGCGCTGATAGTCTTAATTAGCTTTGTAGCAAATCATTTGGCGACGGCTTGAATGCAACGGACGTTTGTTAATATCAAAAAGTTTTTTTTCAGGTTCAGAGGTATACACATACTGTTAGATTCATAGAAAAAAAGACGCTCCTTTTGACTCCTCGTCAGACCTAAACAGAATTTGTGGATTAGTTTATTCAATTTTCAGCGGGGACGCAAAATAAAAATCTGCGAATAGTTTTTTTATTTGTTTAAAATCAGTGGAAAGTTCCTTCCGTGTGCCCCTGCTCATTACCCTCATGTTTGGGAATTTACTTAGTATAAAAAGTAATCCCATAGTAGTTATCTGTCTCTGTGGTTACAGCCCAAACAGGAACTGCTAATAGCTAATTCAGCCTTACATTGCAAAGTGCAAGTTGGCCAAAAAGTAAACAAATACAGCTCTAAAAGAGTTGTGAGCAACATTGTACATTAGTCTCGCATTGCAAAACCTTCCTCCACAGTACTGGAGGAGGAGGATCTGGCAAGTCCACAGAGTATTTCATGATGAGAGAAAATCATGCTCTGGTTTATTGGCATTTCTTTAAACCAATCACAATCCCCTTGGGCGGAGCTACAACGATGAACTGTGTGACTGACCAGAGCGCAGAGCAGATCCACGGCCTCCAGCACCAGCTCCTGGTGTCCGACCCGCGCCATGCCCAGAGACAGCAGCTCCTGGTGGGACATCCTGAGCAGCTTCTCCCCATCCACCTGCTGCTGCTGGAAGGACGGGATGTACTGCTGCAGGCTGTCGTCCAGCCCTGAGGGGACAGACGGAGACACAACACACTGAGTGGGGACACCAAAGAATGTCTTTCATAAAAGCATTCCTGTGCTTTCTTTAGGTTGTTTAGGTTTAATTGACAGAATTAAATAGGCAGTAGGCCTGCACGATTTGGGGGGAAATTATGGATCAGGATTCTTTTTTAACTTAAAAATAAATAGGCATTAGAAAACATATTGAGGGCAGAAGGAGGAAGACGTTACTAGTACTATAGAAGAAGTACTACACATGTGAGAGGGAGAGAAAAAAAATAAAAAGAGTTAATAATAAACACAACACTCTGAGAGCGGACACCAAGGAAAGACTTCCATAAAGCATTCTTGTGCTTTCTTGAAGTTACTTGGGTTTTATTAACGGCATTAAAAAACATATTTATAGGACACAGCCAGGGAGGAAGAGGATAAGTAATAAATGTTTTATCACGATGCGAATGATATCGATTCTTTGGACAACGGCACAATATTTACTGATATCACAAAGTCTGCCACGAAACGATTTAGATACGTACGGCCCTTTGATTTGTCCTATGTGAAAACACAGACGGGAGAACGGAATTCTCTTATACACGCGGAATCACACAGGATTTGCAAATATTTAGTTTTTTACTTCCTTCTCATGTTTCAGTTTAAAACAAGTGTAATAAAGGTCTGTACCTAAACCGTGGCCAAATGCCATTGTTAAACATGTTGCCTAGTAACCATACATCCTCATATTCAAATTGAGTTTGTTGAGTGGGAGGGGGGGGCGCGCGGGAATGTCAAAGCGAGTGGCTCCTGACAAGCCAACGGTGGCAAAACAAATTAATAAACCGACAGTTAAATACCGGGCTGAACAATACCCCAACAGCTACTGTGAGTCTGGACAACAACTGTTTTGTCAACATAGTGTTGACTGGACCTGCAAAGACACATAATAATAATTATTAAAATATTATTAATTTATACTTTTATGGATCCCCTTTGGAGAAATTATAATTTACACTCTTGCCTGAAGTACACACACATGCTATGGGGGGGCTGCCAGCGCTGGACCAGCTCCCTGAGCGGCTGAGGGGGGTTTGGTGCCTTGAGCACCTTGGCAGTGCCCAGGAGGAGACTTTGGTCTGCACGGGGGAAGTTAAACGCCACATTCTTTAGTACATATTTGACAAAAACCTTGGCGTTGAACCCTGACCCCTAATGACAAGGACTATGCACGTGAGTAAACGATACCCAGACAGAGTTTTCCTTTCAGCAGTTTCAGTGGAAGTCGGCTCTGTTATGATCCATTCAGGTTTGACAGCAAACAGAGCTGCTGAGTCAACATGGACTTATTGACTCTTCCTGCTGATCCATCCGTTAACATCATTCTGCCGCCTCACCGCTCCTCTGCTCGGGATCCCTCTCGCCTCAGACAGACAGTCCTGCACACACAAGGTTTCCCGGGTTTACCCCTCGCATTCATCCCAACTGGGACAGGCTCAACTGTTAATGAAAGTTAAGGTTCGGCCCGATATTACAGCAAAACTCCAACTTTATCTACCGTCTCTGTTTGTCAAGTGCTCGGTTTGAAGGGGGTTAAGAAACTGTTGTATGAAACACATCATAAAGTTTACAAAAACAATTGAATATGGAGTCCTAAATGGAGATAAAATTTGAATATTTGAGTTCAGATAAGACTCAATTGTCTTGATATTTTTTACGTAAACCACATCTGATGAAACAAATAGAGCTGGCCGATGTACAGTTTGCTGTCAGCTAAAAAAAATCTACAGGATCTGGACCTTGGTACGGAAAAAACACTGAGGAAACTGGATCTGGAGATACAGAAACTATAAAAAGTAGTAAGTGACTTCAACAAAGTATTTGATAAATGTATTCATCATGTTTTTTCTCTCTCCCAAGGTCCATGCTGACCAGTGACGACATCAAAATAAAAAGATAAGGTATCCTGGTTTTGTGCAATAGCCCACAGGACTAGCAGATACCGATTCTTAGCGATAAATAAACAGATGAAGTGTTCTCACTTCTGCTGCTCTCAGTATTCTGCTAAAATACACCAAGTTGCTTGTTGAATTTGAAACAAATGAAGGGAAATCCTTTTCAATTTTCTTCTATTGAACAAATTGAACTTTGAATTCAGGGGTTTCCCTGTCATAAGGTTTAGGTGAATTCAGGGGTTTCCCTGTCATAAGGTTTAGGTGAATTCAGGGGTTTCTCTGTCATTATAGGTTTAGGTGAATATAAGGGGTTTCCCTGTCATTATAAGGTTTAGGTGAATTCAGGGGTTTCCCTGTCATTATAAGGTTTAGGTGAATTCAGGGGTTTCCCTGTCATAAGGTTTAGGTGAATATAAGGGGTTTTCCTGTCATTATAAGGTTTAGATGAATTCAGGGGTTTCCCTGTCATTATAAGGTTTAGATGAATTCAGGGGTTTTCCTGTCATTATAAGGTTTAGATGAATTCAGGGGTTTTCCTGTCATTATAAGGTTTAGATGAATTCAGGGGTTTCCCTGTCATTATAAGGTTTAGGTGCAGCACCCGAGCACGTAAGCCACATGAATGTAACTTAGGCTTTTCTCAGCTCTTTAAGACATTTGTCTTTGAGCTTTTTTAATGTAACTTATTATCTGCTCGAGCGTTTCCAATGTTTTAGACAGATATGGTGATAACAATAATGATCAAAAACGATGTAAAAAAAGAGATGCAAAACTACCACAAACCAACACCAAATGACCAGAGAGCCAAAACAACCTCAAAGAAAACTAAAACAACTTAAATCTAGACGCAAAAAGCCACAATGAGATATTTTATTTATTTATTGAAAAAAATGTAAACTTTTTCTTGAGGAAGGACGACCAAACCCCGTGAAGTAAGCATACCTTACTCTTCCAAAAACCTCTGGAATGAAATATAAAAGGCAGACACTGAAAAATAATGACATAAATTATGAAGTGCCTTTTTTTGCTGAGATTTTCTTTCAACCAACTTTGGCGATCAATACATATTGTGCCAGTTGATAGATTGTGATGACGATAAAAAAATGATATGTTGTGCAGCCCGAGACCCCCACCTTCATTTCCTGTGATGTCATGTGACTATGAGTGATACACCGCCAGCTCCAGCACCCTTATTATTTGCTTGAGCTTAAATGACATATTTTGGGGGTTTTTTGGTCTGTTGGTTGAACAAAACAAGCAATCTGAAGATGTAACCTCTGGAAACTAGCGATGGACAAAAAGACCAAAAAGTCAATCAGAAAAATTTATGACAGATTATTAAATTAAATATGATGATAATAATCATAAGTTGCAGCCCTCGTCATCCCATAATGCAGCAAATTTGTAAATCAGACAAACCACAAAGACCTCAAATATCAGTGTAAAATTCTTACAGTTAAAAAGTTTAGAGAAACTCAATTCAATTTACACACCAAAAATATCCTTTTAGTTAGAATAACATGGAATTAATCCCCAAATCAAGCTGACATTTTTCCCCTCTAACTGTGTACACTGTGAGTAAAGGCTCTGTGTTCGACTCCCACTGGGTTACCCTGAACTAAAAGTACGCGTCTGTTCGAGAAAGCTTTTGCACCGAAGGGTTCACCAAATGGCAGACGACGTGAAGCTCTCAGCACCGGGCCGGATCAGCTGGCCAACCAAATGCCTGAGCTGGTGTGAACAGTGGAAAAGAAAACAAGTGCCCCTGCATGTGGTCATTAAAGTGTCCTGAAGGAACTCCGTGACTCCCGCTCGTCTTCAGACGGACACGCTGGACAACAGATGGCTGAGACTCCCGCTGACGGCAGGGAGGAAACATTCCCCTCTAACTAACTGCTGATGTGACACCTCGGCGTAGTCGCCAGCTCACACCTCCGACACCAAACAGAACGATTAGACTAGTAAGGTTTTCTCTGCCGTTTCAAACCAGTGAGTGAAATTGACTTTTTGACTCACCAGCTAAATAGGTCGGTAGACGGAAATAATCCACAAAATTAATAAATTATGTTTCTTTGTAACATCACATAACTTTCTGGTAAGTGTTGCCAAACATCTCCAGATACTGGCTAATTAATAAGTGGTGGCTGGTGTTCCAAAACGGACAAAAACTAAACTAAAAACTGACTGAAACTGAACGACGAGAGACATAAAACCGACCAAAAACTGACGAACTGACGAAAGCGCTCTTAGATTTGCTTGCCAAAAACTGAAAATTCACCCAGACTTGGTGCTTGACGAGTGTTAATATTGGACCCTGAATGCAACTAAATGTGACAATCAAAACTAACTAAACGTCTTTTCTTTCCACGTCTAACAACTGTATTTGGTCCCCAGTGGACTTCTTCAGTAAGTTGTCTTTAAGCTTTTTGAGTATCATTTATGTATTATCTGCTCTAGTTTTATTCCCAGCGTTTTAGACACAAATATGTTGATAACAACGGTAGGGTTGTGACTCCTAACGTTCACAAAAACAATGTAATTAAGAAAACTATATACTAACTATATATTTTTTGCAAGTAAACTCTTATTTTGTCTTGTTTTTTTGAATGAGATGCACATCTTTACCCCTCCCAAAGGGTAAACTCACTCAGTCAACATTTGAATTAATTTTTTTTTAATATTATTTATTGAAAAATGTATAAAGTTCCAAAGGGGAAAGTAAAAAGGGAAATTTCACAGTTAAATGTTGCCCTTAATAATGGTCCAAAATGATGACAAATTACCTATTTTTATGAAAACCCTCAACACTCAGACCATTATTATCACCATAAATGTGTCTGAAAGCTCAACAAAATTAGCTAAGGAAGTCAAACTACAATCCTTAGATCTGAGAAGTCTGTTGGTTACATTCACTGAGCTCAGGCGCTGCACGTAAACCTCGCAGTGGCAGAGAAACCATCATTCCAACATGTTTCAAACTAAACTCCTGCCACTGTTGTCTGACGGCGTCTGGGGAGCGTTTGTGGTCATCAGGAATGTGTTCGTGACAGCCTGGACCACATTATTGACACCCGAGGAGGCCGATAATCTCTCAGCTGCACAGCGGGGGCGGCTAAATGTCATGCGACCAAGCCAAATCACCTGCTAATGAAAGCATGGCAACGCCGGGCCAAGCCTCCCTGCAGAGCACGGGAACCTTCACAAGCAAACCTGAGCTTCTGTTGGGCTTTTGAATCAAATTATTCCTTCAACACAAGCAGGAAATGTCCGGTAATACGATCATTTTGACTGGCCTAAAATGACTGTTCTGCCGAGTCATGGGAATTATTATTTACAAACGAAAGCGCACTCTCCACTGAGCTTTCATTTAATGAAATATAAAACAGAAATGCTTCCTGAGGACGACACGGTGCCAACATTCATAGCTGGATCCAATGTGCCCGTGAGAAATGAAATGTCATTAATTTATGGGACAAATCTGAGCTGTTCTATTCCCTCTAATTTTAAGTGTGTCTAAAAGTATCCGTCGTCCGGTAATAAGATAATGATTATGATTGGTTTCAGGTCTAAAATGACTGCCTTAAACAAGGGAGTTCATCTTGTTTCTTAAAATAAAAAATAAAAAGTGTACTCTCCCCTGGTAGATCGGTTTTTGGAAAATAAAATATACATAAAACATAAATGCTTCCTGAAGGAGACACGCTGCCAACATCCATAGCTGGATCCAACGTGCCTGCGAGAAGTAAATTGTCATTAATTTATGTGACAGATGAGGCATTTTTCTCATTCCACAGTTTGAGCATCGCGGGGTTTGGCGGTCGGCCTAAAACTGTTGGAAATCAGCTTCAAACGGCTGGCGTGCGGTCGGCGTCCGAGCAGGATCACCGCACTGGAATACTGCCGAGCGGTTTGTGGCTTCGGAGACGCTTCTCAAGCAGCAGGAAAACTGACACAGCAAACGGTTCATGGGAACATGCTGCCAAAACACATCAAGATTATAATCTGCAGCATGCATAAAGACACTCTTTGTACAATGTAGAGAATTACTACTACCTTTAAATCAACATAATATTCACTCTCATGTTCATCTTTTAACTTGTGTCGAGCAGCAGAACCGTTCGACCTTTTTCTGATTTACCACAGGTCTTAATCTAATCAGAGAAAACCTGCCCGTTGAACCTCTGCTCTCCGTGGAGCACTTTGGAACTGACCTCCCGTTTGTTGACAGAACGCATTTGAGTCATGAAAGCCCACTGGAGTCAGACGGGCGACAACTTTGTCACCAACTTCCTGTCAGAGTCAGTAAATGTTGAGACTCCAAACTAGGACTGTGCTTTCCTTGATATTTTCTTGAATATTGTGAGATAAAGCTGATTAGTGAGGAGCGCCAGCTCAACAAGTAAAACGCTACCTTTTCCAAAAGGTTTTTGTTCACGTTTGACGCTTTTGGCGTTTCATGGCACGCTTTTTCTTGCGTATTTTTCACACTTCTTTGACTCCCCCCCCCAATATTTTTTTTTACTTTTCAGACGCTTTTCCATTTTTTTTACATCTTTATTTAAAAAAAATAAAATAAAAATTGTATAGAGACCAGTGAAAATGGACTTCGGACAAGCAGAATTTGAAAAAACTTAACATTGAACCATTGAAAGTAAAGTAAATTAAATGTCTTTTAGGAAACTTGTAGGAAGAAAACGAGGATTTTCAGACTATAAATTAAACCTGTACGGATATTTGCATTTCCAGAAGCACCAGATTCCACAGTTTAGTCACAGATGTAACAAAAGTTAATTTCTCCGCCTGTGGTCTTGTCTCTGACCAGTCTTATATTTGCAGAGGACTCTGGGCCTCTGCCCTGCTGCCGCTGGGAAGCGTCTGTGTACAGACAGAGAACAGACAGACAGACAGACAGACAGACAGACAGACAGACAGAGAGCAGCTCAGGGTGGGAAAGTTGCACTTCTTACAAACGACAAAAGCCATCAGACGCTGCTTCACCCAGCATCTGCTCAGTTACCTGCTGAGAAAACAACAAGAACTTTACACACCACAGATGCTGGTGTTGACGCAAAAACTAGGTATGAACCAATTGGTTTACCAAATACCAATGTTTACAAAAATGGGTAATTCTGTCTCAAATCAGAGAGTGGTTTTTGTTTACGTTTCAGATTTTGTTCAAACTCTATGCAGGTCCGGAAAAATTTGGACAGGGACACAATTTTAGCCCTGTGCGCTAACGCAATGGATTTGAAATTAAATCCTCGAGATTTAAGGGTTTAGGAATTAAACACACTTTCAAACAAAGTCCCGTTATTTCAAGGGACCAGACCTGTTATCGGCCTAACTGATGATGAATTACTGAGGAAATACCCCTCACCTGCTCATGAAACAGCTTTGACTCAATTGTCCAAATACTTTAGGTCCCTTGAAATAAGGGGACTATGTATGAAAATGTGTGTAATTCCTAAACTCTTCTTCCAATTGACGTAAAAACCCTCAAATTAAAGCTGAAAGTCTGCACTACAATTTCCTCTCGATAATTGTGAAAATTGTGTCACTGTCCAAAAAATGTTGGGACCCAACGGTGTACTTACATCCAGTGTTTTCCCTAGTTTTGTGGAAGACTTAAACCCGCTACACAGCGAGGGCGTGACGAATAAGCAACGGGAAACAGCAAAATAATATTTTTGCATCAAACTATTCACACCGGCAACGTCGCGAATTTGCGACAGCGGTTTGGTGTCAATTCGCGCCAACTTCTCTTTCCGAAAAAAAAAAAGACATCATCCAGTGATGATGACTTGATGATAAAGGGGGTCGGCCTCTTCGGCTGCGGTCCAACGCGTGAGGAAGAAGTTGGTAAAAAGAGCTGCAGGTAAAATTCCAGCTGCTCTAAACAGTCCAGTTAATCATTTGTCAGAAAGATCAAAACAAACAAGACGTTCGGCGTCAGTTTACAGAGCGCCAAAGCAAGAAGCCCCACCCTGAAATACACAACTCCTTCTCACAGAAGGGGAACGTTTGAAAGGTGTTTGTTACGCATACTAATGCAGAAATGTGGAAAAAGTGACAAAGGTGGGGCTGCAACACAAATAAACTCCAGATCAAACCGCACAATTCTCTGCATTGTGCAACTGTCCCGGTTGAACTCTTAATCCCGTTCATTAGACAAACGGCGCGCGTTGTGTTGTCGAAGCACAAACACGGAGTATGGACCCGGCACTCCTCAGCTGGGGTCAACGAGACGAACATTTACCCCACCTCCATCACAACAGGACGAGGGTGGAGAGGAAAAAGGACACACACACACACACACACACACACACACACACACACAACACACACACACACACACCACACACACACACACACACACACCACACACACACACACACACACACACACACACACACACACACCACACACACACACACACACACACACACACACACACACACACACACACACACACACACACACACACACACACACACACACACGGACACCACGGACACACGACACACACACACGACACACGGACACACGGATTTCCTCGAGCGTTGTGCAGATTTGTGCACAGACGTCTTGTGAAATCAAACAAACAGGAATTGTGGGAGTTCACTGTGTGCTGAGCTGTGTGTGTGTTCCCACTTTTCTTTTTTTTTTAAAGATTTTTTTTTTCAGGGTTTTTTCCTTTATTAGATAGAGACAGCGGATAGACATGTGAAACGGGGAGAGAGAGAAAGATGGGGATGACACGCAGCAAAGGGCCACAGGCTGGATTCGAACCTGGGCTGCTGCAGTACTCAGCCAACATGGGGCGAGCGCACTCACTCAGTGAGCTATAGGCCGCCCCGTGTGTTCCCACTTTAACCATTAACAGCCGCACACTGGTCCAGATCTACTGGAGTGGGTGGTCCACAATGCCAAAATGGAAATGTATGCTTAAACTGGTAAGCCAAGGAAGAGGCAGAGCTGAAGGAGTCCGTGGCTTTGTGAAACGGCGTACCCACCACTACCCTATCCCTATATTCTGTTATATCATGAAGTGCTGCAGGTTTGAATCCTTCAGTTATTTAGATGTTTCATGTTGCTGGAGCTGTGAGCTCTGACGCAGGCTGAACAAATCTCCCAATCTGCTTTACTAGGATCCATTAATACGGAGTAACTGGGATCATGGTGGTTTTACCGACTAATGCAGCTCGGTTCTCACAGCAGCAGGAACGTTGGTAACTTTTTACAAATAAGCTTATTAAAAAAAAAAGAAATAATAATAATAATAATAATAATAATAAAAAAGGGTACAAACATTTCTTTCTCAGTTTATTTTATATCATTTAAAGGTCCCATGGCATGAAAATTTCACTTTGAGGTTTTTTAACATTAATATGCGTTCCCCCAGCCTGCCTATGGCCCACCCAGTGTCTAGAAATGGTGATAGGTGTCAACCGAGCCCTGAGTATCCTGCTCTGCCTTTGAGAAAATGAAAGCTCAGATGGGCCGAGCTGGACTCTTCCCCTTTATGAGGTCATAAGGGGCAAGGTTACCTTCCCTTTCTCTGCTTTTCCCGCCCAGAGAATTTGGCTCACCCATGAGAGAGAGACATGAGATTTTTGATAAATATTCTCCAGAAATGATTTAACGGCTTAGTGGAGTAAAGGTAAATAATAGAACAGCTAGAACAGTCTGGGAAGTTCAGAAAATGACATCACTTTACTGTAATGCAGCCTGTAAAAACAGGTAAAGACATCACTTACCATATTACCATATTATGATATATCCAAAATCTAAGACGATATCTAGTCTCATATCGCAAATGTCGATACAACATCAATATAGTGTCCAGCTCTAGTGTAGTGTGTTTAAAAATGAAACACATTGTGTTCAGTGGGGGGGCCAAAATGTTCTTTACCAAGACATTTCAAAATAAAACATTTTAAAGCTGTAATTGCAACACGGTGAAAGCGTGATATTTCTGCGTCAGCATCTCCTACCGACTGATGTCTACGTGAGTGGAACGTGGCTCTGGACACACTCCCTTCCTGACTGACGTCAATATGCTCACAGTACGGGGGAAAGGCAGGAAGAGGCGCTCGGTGGAGAGAATCTGGAGGTTTCCTCTGCCCCCCCCCCCACTAGTGAACTCAATCTCACTGATAACAAACAGTTGTTGGCAGACCAACAGCAAGGAAAGAAAAATGTCTATTTACATGTAGACAATCCTGGTGGTATCTCCTATAAACTACCAGTACAGAAAGAAGTATTCAGATCCTGCACTTAAATGAAAGTACTAATTTCACACTGTAAAATATACTGTTACAATTAAAAGTCCCAATTGTGTGACTTTTTACTATCTATCCAAAACGATGTGAAAAAGAGAAACAAAACTACCACAAAAGGGACACGAACCGACGACAAAGAGACGCCAAATGATCACAGAGATCCAAAACAACCCCAAAGGAAACAAAGAAAAGGCCAAAAGGAGACAACATGACTACAGAGAGACACAAAAACCCACAAAGTCAGTCCAGGGTCCGTCTAGTAACTCTAGGCTTGCGAGCTGGAAAAACAAATTCTGGCCAGGCCAATCACATCGTGTATAGAGTCGGTGGGCGGGGCTTAACGGCAGAGTTACGATGGTTCAGCGTGAATTCCCTGCTACTTGAAAACAAAGAAGATTGTCTTTTGAATTGGTTTTGGCCGCGACTCTGGAAGACCTGGAGTACTGAAGCCATTCTTAAAAAAAGAAGACGTGATCGGAGTTTAAAGTTTGATCTATCAACCAGCGTTGCTCAGGTTGGTTGGGGCGCTGTCCTACTGCGTGCAGAGACAATCTGAAAGACAACCGTGTATCCCGCCTCTCGGATTGAGCCCTGCCTATGGTGAGTTCCAGACCAACACTTGATGTGGGTCTGGTAGTCAGGTAGGGGCCAAATAACGCTCACCAGTCTGTATCTGATACAATTACCCCCAACTCTTTAGTCGCATTTACATTACTACGATTCATTTAAACGTCGTTGTGAGACAAATGTTTTAGTTTAGCCCAGTAAAACAAAAAAACAACACACACACACACCACACCACAACACACACACAACACAACACACACAAACACACACACACACACACACCACACACACACACACACAACACGTGTATAATAACAACAACAGAGTGGAAAAATTGTAATTTGTCCTTTCGTATTAATAAAGTATAAAAATAAAATAATAAATACATAAAAAATCAGTACGAGCTTCTTTTTAAAAAATTTACTATTAGATGCTTTCTCTATTTCATATCACAAATGAACCCATTTTTAATCCGCTGGTCAGACTCTCCTCTAATAGCTTGTGACAGATGATATTCCAGGATTACTCCAGGAATTTGGATGGAGCGGTTGTGGTCAGGCGGAGCAGCTGTGGGAACTAACTCCATCTCTAACAGAAGGATTTCACCTCCCCTCAACAGAACATGATGCTTGAGTCGCACAATTTGAGTGCGCGCGCACAACCACACCAGTGTTTCCCATACATTAACACATTTATTAAATGATATTATACAACACACACACACACACACACACACACACCCCCCCCCCCCCCCGGTGAGAAGTCACAGTTTAAAATATAGTAAAATAAATTTATATAATATTAATGAATTAATAATTCATTACATTTATCTAGCGCTTTATCATAGACACACAAAGCGCTTCGGGGTAAGTCTAATGATATTCTATATTTGTAATGTTTTTGAGAGACTGACAGAGAGAACAAGCCTAACAGAGTCCCCCCGGTTCTGATACATGTCCCCTGGTGTGTGTGTGTGTGTGTGTGTGTGTGTCACTCTTTTCACACATAACAAAAGTCTGAGAGTCAGATGTGGTTAAATGCCGCCGCTGCCACAGTAAAGTGCCACGGTGACCTTTTGACCCCTCCACACAAAAAGGAAGCCGTCCTTTATCCAGAGCTGGTATTGTCTGGGTCTTTACTGACCGCCAGAGACACTCGGCTCTGCATTGTCTGCCGCTGCTACACGATGTGCGTACTGGTGTGTTTGTGCTGTGGGGGACAAGCCGGGCTGAACGGACACTCACTGTCTCACAATAGTAAATTCAACTTGTAGAGAATGGATAAAGCTGCAAAGACAACAAACTTAGATTTAGATATTTGGCATTCATAAAAGAAATCACTTTGGCTCCGGCTTGGAGCCAAAGTGATTCAACACCAACTTTCAATGCCTACGGTTACTCTCATTAATGTCTGTGAGCCAATCAGCACACAGCATGCTTCTACCAAGTTCTAATGATGCTGCTGATTGGCTGTCTAAACGTTAGCACAGATTCGGGGCTCACACGTGTTGTTGTATTTCGAGAAGCTTCACAGCAGTGTGCATTGTAAGTGTTAAGGAGCTGAACAATAAAAAATAATAAAAAGACCAGTCTACATGTGTTTTGTGGATCTGGAGAAGGCGTATGACCGGGTCCCCCGGGAGAAATTGTGGGAGGTGCTGCGGGAGTATGGGGTGAGGGGGTCCCTTCTCAGGGCCATCCAATCTCTGTCTGACCAGAGCGAGAGCTGTGTCCGGGTTCTCGGCAGTAAGTCGGACTCGTTCCAGGTGAGGGTTGGCCTCCGCCAGGGCTGCGCTTTATCACCAATCCTGTTTGTAATATTTTGGACAGGATATCGAGGCGTAGTCGGAGCGGGGTGGGGTTGCAGTTCGGTGGGCTCAGGATCTCATCGCTGCTTTTTGCAGATGATGTGGTCCTGATGGCATCATCGGTCTGTGACCTTCAGCACTCTCTGGATCGGTTCGCAGCAGAGTGTGAAGCGGCTGGGATGAGGATCAGCACCTTCTAAATCTGAGGCCATGGTTCTCAGCAGGAAACCGATGGAGTGCTTTCTTCAGGTAGGGAGTGAGTCCTTACCTCAAGTGAAGGAGTTTAAGTACCTTGGGGTCTTGTTCGCGAGTGAGGGGACCATGGAGCATGAGATTGGTCGGTGAATCGGAGCAGCTGGTGCGGTATTACATTCTGTTTATCACACCGTTGTGACGAAAAGAGAGCTGAGCCAGAAGGCAAAGCTCTCGATCTACCGGGCAATTTTCGTTCCTACCCTCACCTATGGTCATGAAGGCTGGGTCATGACCGAAAGAACGAGATCAAGGATACAAGCGGCCAAAATGGGTTTCCTCAGTAGGGTGGCTGGCGTCTCCCTTAGAGATAGGGTGAGAAGCTCAGTCATCCGAGAGGAGCTCGGAGTAGAGCCGCTGCTCCTTCGCGTCGAAAGGAGCCAGTTGAGGTGGTTCGGGCATCTGATGAGGATGCCTCCTGGGCGCCTCCCTAGGGAGGTGTTCCAGGGACGTCCAGCTGGGAGGAGGCCTCGGGGAAGACCCAGGACTATGTGGAGAGATTATATCTCTAACCTGGCCTGGGAACGCCTCGGGATCCCCCAGTCGGAGCTGGTTGATGTGGCTCGGGAAAGGGAAGTTTAGGGTCCCCTACTGGAGCTGCTGCCCCCGCGACCCGATAAGCGGTCGAAGATGGATGGATGAAAAGATTCTTCTGAATGCCACCCAACCCTAGTTAAGAATAATTTTCTGTTTAAATATTGTTTATTGCAGAACTGAAACTCGTTGACTAAAACTGGGGCATCAATCAGGGATATTGTGTCTGTTGCAAAAGACACAATATCCCTCCTGCTGCTGCTTGTTCAAACTCCTGGTAGCATTTAAAAATAAAAAACAGGTGTTTATGAATTATGGTCTGAGAGACATTTTTTGGCTGATCTGTTAACTGGTCGGGCCAGTTTATTGCTCTATGACACACTGGAGCTGTAAGGACATTGGCTCAGTGCTGTGTGTGATCCCACCCAGCTGCCACTCAACTACCAAAACCAGAAATATGACAGTCTGTAAAAAAGGTAAACAGAGTAACACATGACTGATAGTATGCTTTGAGCCTAAAAACACAAACTACAAAATATTTTTTTTAATTGTAAATACATGTACATTTGTTTTATCGGTGATTCAAGTTGCAGCAGAGACACAACTTTAAAACTTCAAACTAAAACAGCAGTGAGGCCTGTTAAAAAGGATTAAAAAAAAATGGTCTAATCGCAATTTCAGTTTCTTTATTTGTTCCTTTAATTGCTGACATTAGCTAAGGTCGTATAAGGTGTGCCTGTTAATGATAGTTTTTAGTTTTATGCTCATTTAAGACAAAATTACAATGTTTTATGTCAATAAAGAGGCGTGGCTTCCTTCATGGGCTGTGTATTTGTGATATTAGCTAGCTACATTATGCGGGTTGTACGACAATGATAGCTAGCTAAGCTATGTAACCAGACGACGTACGAAGCATTCAAAACTGTAGTTTGTTAGCCAAAGTATTACATAAAGAAATATTTTTTGAATTTGACTCAAAAATTCAACTATAGTGGCAATTGTAATTGTTTCTGAGACAATTAATTGTACAGCAAAATTTGTAATTGTTCGAGCTCTAGCGTTAGTGAAAGTTTTGAATTAGCCGTGATAAAAGCTAACGGCTCCAACGGCTCTTTTCTTTTTGTTTTCATATACTAAATGTTACTATCCTGTCTTTTTTTAAACTTTTTAAACTGCCTATTGGACAGCAGATGGAAAGTAGCCCTCGGGCTACAATCTGGCACATTTACGTGTAATGTTGTGCTCGTTCATCAACGTGCATTGTCCTGAATTAATAAATAAATTAAAAAAACACAGGACCGTTAGTCTCCCGTCAGATAACGTTAGGTCGCACTATTTGGCGTCTTACCTCGGATCCAGTCCACCACTTGTTGCGGGGTCCACTTGCTCACAGCCTCCATTTCTCCAAACGGCTTTTCTCCGGGATTTAATGTATCTCTCGATTCAACGAAATTACCGAATTAAACCGTTAGGCGGACATGATTAACGGAGGAGCTGCCGTTACGGCTCAGAGACAGGGGCAGTAACAACGGTCCAACGCTCCGCCGCCAACTGACTGAGCTCGTGCAGAAAGTTTACAGTCATAGCACAACACATGCGCATGGGGCGTGTGTCAGTTTACCAGGGGATTTAACCCCGCCCATCTATTCCTTAACCTCCAATCCCATAACAGAATATAAATGCTGCCTTCAGGTGCTGTGGGAAAACAGAACATTTGCCATACATTCAATTTAAAGGAGAATTTCGGCCAATTTTTTTTACATTAATCTTGCAGCAACGTGTATTAACTTCCACTGGGTAAAAACAAGAGTTGGCGGGGCAAGTTTTAGAGTGCCTTTTTGTATCTTAACAGACATAAAATGCAATTAAAATGTCTGTGCAACATGAACAGGGTCCTTACTTACCTAACAAAATGTGTTTTCAACTCTGGATGATTATCAAAAAAGCCTGGCTGAACACACTAACTGGACGGCCGCAAGCAGCTACAAGCTCAGTGGAAGATCATACACGTTCAATGGAAAGTACACACATATTTATGACGTACACACATATCTGACAATCAAGATTAATGTAGAATAAAATGGCCGTAATTCTCCTTTTTACCTATTTTTCTTGCAAACATGACAATGTATAATTTTTGAGAAATACACAATAAAAAGTACCCTTCCATTTTCTCTCTTCAAACTGTGCACATATAAAACTCCTAAAAGTTAAAAAGGGGGGCGGGGGGGGGTAAATCAATGTAAAAATGTACAGGCTGCAACAGTTTGAATTGCTTTTTGTTTTATGGAGTATTGAATTGAATGAATGTATTCTTTGAACTCATTTATTACACGGTTACCATTTGTCACATGGTGTGTTAATGCTGCCTTCAGGAGCAGTGGGAACAATAGAACATTAGCAATACATTAGATAAAAATGTAAGGTTACCTAAAACAAACTGCTGCAATTTGTCACATTGTGTGTGTACGTACACATATAGATGGCGGAGTGTTTTTTATTTATATAAATGCAAGTACAATATAGACAGCATCATTAGAAAAAAAAAAAAAGAGGCCCTGTAAAAAAATGTTTTCCCTCTGGGCTCTGGTTGGCATACAACTCATTTATTTTGTTACTTGTTATCAGTTTAACAGTTTGTTAAATTATAGTTGTGCCATAGGTGACTTAGGTTTACTTACATATTTAAATACTTTAAACCTTAGAGTGTCAAATTTAAATAATTTTCCATTAAAAGAAAAAGCTATAAATGAGCCTCTTTGATGTCATTTATCTTTTTAAAAACTGTTTTAAAAGTACTGGTTTGGCCTCAGAATCATAAAGGTCCAAACGATACCAGATCCCATAGTTTTGACCTCTGCATGGAACAAAGCCTTCACACGGCAGATTATCGCATTAAAAAAGCCTCCTCCAGCCTCTAATCACATCTTTTCATCTTGTCATGTGTGCTGGGTGTTGGCTTGTTTAGCTTTTTTTTTTTGGGTCTGCAGACGTTTCCCATGGGAAGAGCACTCCAGGCCTTAAACTGTGCTCGGAGAAGAGAAACGGGAAGATCTTGCATTACTCAATGTCCAAAGTGTAAAAGGTGTACATAGCCATAGCCTATAATCCAGTTTTGGCCTAAAAGTGGATCCAGTAAAATTGCATTAACATGTTACACTTTGCTATGTAAAGCTAGTGTCGCATTGCCATGCCTTCCTCCACAGCGCCGCGGAGGAGGGTCTGGCTAGTCCACACTGCCTTCTGGGATGGGAGAAGAACGTGCTCTGGTTTATCGGCATCTCTTTAAACCAATCACAAGGATGCATAATAAAAACTTAAAAGACATAAAAAAGAGGCAAGAATGTCAAAACAGCAACAAACTTGGCCTCCTAACTGGAAACCATTTTGCACACAAAAAAAAAAAAAAAAAAAAAAAATCATCTTACGTACGTCCTGCATCGTACCCCTTGAGGTACATGAACCCCTATTTGAGAAACACTGCCGTAGCTTATCAATTTGAGTATTTTAAATATCTGCAGTAAACCTTTACAGAGATGTGATTGTCACCACATCAACATTTGGGTCTCTTTGACACTCTCACATTACAGCTCAATTTTAACTTTTATTAAGAATATAAACCTTTTATATGTCAAAGTTTAAAAATAGGTTTGAATGAGGATTAACCACCTGATGCTGAAGTGATCACTGCACACCATAATACAGCCGTTGGGTAAAATTAAGCTCGTCTGTGGTGAGAAAAGGTCTCAAGAGTCACCCAAGGGTGTCGCCAGAGGAAAACATCTTAGTTTGGTCAGAAGGATCACGCCAAATGTTAAGATTCATTTCTGTGGAGTGATTTTCAGCCTCGGTCTTCCTGCAAAAAGGTTAAAAAACAACCTCAAACAAACAGTGACAGTAAACAAATTTATTTTGTCATCTGCATTTACAGCTGGAATTCAGGGAATTCAAACACAACGTCTTTGCCTGTGAGTTTCTTGTAGACACCAGTGAAAGTCTCTACCTGAAAGACAAAAAAGGGACATTCGTTTCATTATTGCTGGTTTAAATCAAACAATGAATGGCTTAAAGGGGTTTAAATGATTCGACAGCTCAAACAGGATAGAGAATTATCTCAGAATGTCCTGATTGAAGACTAATTATAAGACTGCCCTTGTTGCTGTGTCATGGTGGAAATGCTCCAGATGCAAAGGTTAAAGTTCAGGATTTGAAATACAGATTATTCTACTGATAATTCCTGATGTGTACAATAAATTGTCCAACAGCCAGACAGCCCAGATTCGAGTTTTTAGATTGGTGTCAGCAGAAAGCAAACAGATGGTACTGAATGTCTAACGATAAAGATCAGGACTATGTTCACATTTAAGAAGCTAAAAAAAGAGTGTAGATTTTCTTTAGAACTAGAAGATCAACATCAGAAAACATCAAGAGTTATCATTTAGCATCAGCTCTACATCTTGAACATTGTTTAGCTCACTCACGGCGAGGGGGAAAATAATGTGCCCTGCATGGTTTAGCCCCCCAGTAACGGCCCCAAGGGACTCTGGGAGGATGTAGGAATATGCAGGACGCCCGTCCTCTCCGACCAGCGGCCGGGGACAGAGCTTTCTCTCCGACATTGTGGAACGGGACTGTACGTCTCGGCTCGAAAGCTACGCTCCCACACGCCACGAGGACAGAGCCAGGAGAGCAACCTCGCTGGATGTCCATGTCGGATACAAACTGTGAACTTCAGTATTTCCATTGGACGGTGACAGCTTTCAACAACAAGGTCTCTCGTTCATGATTTGATCACTCGTGGTGAATACATCAATGTTTAATTCTATTATTACACATAACTACCAAACCCTGATCACGTTTAGAGATGATACGATTAGCCTTAAAATCCACAAGTCAATCTGAAAATTTCAAACAAAGACCCCATGTGACAATTTCATCTTGGTCTTACATTGAAGCAAATATTTTTGGTATTTGGTAAACTGGCTAGGGAAAACATTACATCAGGCATTTTTCACCAATGACCAAAACTCAATGTAACAGAAACTGATAAGATTACGCGATCGCTGCAGCCCTGACGGTGTAACCTGAACACAGACACAGCTGTTCGTAAATCCACTCACTTTGTGTTCAACGTTGTTCTGCTGCGCCTTGTCGAGATGGACCTTGATGAGCCTGCTGCAGTCCATCTTGACTCTGATCCTCTTACCAACGATCTCGCTGGGGAACACCAGGTCCTCCAAGATGGCGTCGTGGACCGCGGTTAGAGTACGGCTGAGAGAGGAATCACATTTAACACCCAACATTAATGCAGCCCAAACTAAAAGCTAAAGGAGTCAATTCATCAATAAGTGAAATTCTGAAGGAGTCACTTAAGTCAAGAAAGCCAAATATTAACTAGTTACATCCTCTGGCTGCTCCACAGCATTCAGGGATGGGTTAAAACAGGGATGGGGTTTGATGGCCTTTCTTTAAACCAATCAGAATCGTCTCGGGCAGTGTTAAGCACCAGAGAAAAGCCACGGTGCCTCTACAAAAGGCTCTGAAGGAACTTGTTTTGGTGCAACACTTAAAAGTTGGTATCCAACACAAAAGGAAGGCCGAGGCAGATCCGTCCTAAACGGGTCAAATCCAGGTGATTTTCTGGCAGAACCGGATCAATCTCAGAAGTGGAACATTGTGGATATAGACTATTTACAACACGCTTTTCATTTCTATAAGCGAGGAAAAAAATAATGTGCATTCATGTTTCTAAGTTATGATAAATCTCTCATAAATCAGATGTGCCCTGCATGGTTTAGCCCCCCAGTAACGGCCCCAAGGGACTCTGGGAGGATGTAGGAATATGCAGGACGCCCGTCCTCACCGACCAGCGGCCGGGGACAGAGCTTTCTCTCCGACACTGTGGAACGGGACTGTACGTCTCGGCTCGAAAGCTACGCTCCCACACGCCACGAGGACAGAGCCAGGAGAGCAACCTCGCTGGATGTCCATGTCGGATGTTACACTTCACATGATCATGACTACCTTATTATTTGTGTCTATCGATGAGCAGTTTCAGCACTAGAACCAAGAAAGTTTTAAGATGCAGAAAACATGTTTAAACCTCATTACACGTTCACAGGAACTCACATTTTAATGCCCGAATTTGATTTTATTTGTGTAAATTAAGTGTGAAATGAGCTGTCAGTGTGTGTGTATGTATGTATGTATGTATGTATGTATGTATGTATGTATGTATGTATGTATGTATGTATGTATATATATCCCCCCCCAAAACTATCTATGGTTTATTTAAATTAGCTATAGCCACAGCAGTCCAACACCCATATGATACTCTGTTTACCATCCCAGATGATTAATTAAACCAGCAAATAATCACATTTGAGAAGGAACCAGTGCAAACTTCTTAAAATTAAGTCTTATGAATTATTTGTCGATCAATTTGGTAAAAAAATCACAACAGCTACAATAGCTTAAAAATGTAATATACAACATGTCACACACCCCTTGTGTTCATTTAACCCAAGAGGGGTTACTGGAACGTAGCAGTAGAGACCAGGGGGGAAAAAAAAGAATATAAATGAAGATCTACAACATTATCCTGACAAAACTCCCAAACAAACTGATTATTGTGATGCTCCAACAACAAGAAAAGAATCTCTCTCCTCACCTCCTGGGACGCTTCTGCTTATTCTTTGTGCGGCTTTTCCTGGTGGGTTTGGGAAGAATTCTCCTCTGAAAAGAAGCAACAGTCTCGTTCATTTCCAATCAGGATTCACAAACACCTCAACTGTTTTATGGTCAAATAATAATTCATGAACAAAAATGATGATTCAGGGTCAGACTGATATTCCGGGTCAATACTGGATATAACCTGCGGATATTCATGATCCTCCTAGTTTTACTCGACAGCTTCAATGTCGAAAACTTGCTTCTTTCTGCATTAAAAACATTTCAATAGAAAATATCAGTCTCAGAAACTTAATCACCATGGATATAATTTAGGACACAGAAAAGATATTTTATAAACATGGCCAAATGAAACTATTATGAACTTTAACAATAACCAATCTGTCTATAAACGCCCATATCAGTCAAACCCTGATGTCAAAATTAATGTGCCCTGCATGGTTTAGCCCCCCAGTAACGGCCCCAAGGGACTCTGGGAGGATGTAGGAATATGCAGGACGCCCGTCCTCACCGACCAGCGGCCGGGGACAGAGCTTTCTCTCCGACATTGTGGAACGGGACTGTACGTCTCGGCTCGAAAGCTACGCTCCCACACGCCACGAGGACAGAGCCAGGAGAGCAACCTCGCTGGATGTCCATGTCGGATACAAACCATTCAAGACACAAAAGACTCATTTCACATCAATGTAACGTATCCTTCTTGTATCAGGTCTGTTTTTGTGTGTGCCAGATAGATTTTTCTTGCCATTTTTCATTGTGAGCCAAATAAAACATTTGCATTTGAATGACTCTCCAAAATATTGACTTCAGATACTAGGTTTTAGTGCCAATGCATCTGAGATACTTCTGGACAGTTTTAAGCATTGAGGTACATTGTGCACATTTCCTTCTCACTACTGGAAGGAAATGTGCACAAGACAGCATGACCCCCCCCCCCCCCCCCCAGCATCAATCACATATCCAGAGATGGTTTAGATTTTCTAAAATGAGTTGGTGCAACAAATGTAAAGAAATAGTTTTACTATCCAATTATGTAGTGAAGCTGTAGTAAACCCTAGAGAAAGAGCTCCCGAATGGACAGAGGAGTCGATCCTGTTAGAAAAAGAGCAATGTCCACCGCAGACATCATCATCATCCTCACCTGTGCAATGAAGACCACGTGCTTTCCGCTGAACTTCTTCTCCAGCTCTCTCACCAGACGCACCTGAATCTTCTGGAAGGACTTCAGCTGAGGAACGGGAACAAAGATGATGATGGCTTTCCTGCTGCCACCAACCTCAATTTCCTAAAAATAAATAGAAAAACAGAACAAAAAAAGACTTACTTTGACAGAATGAACATGATAATCATATAAACATGAAGCAATTGATCATCTGCAAGTTAGATTACAAAATACATTCTAAATTTATAGATTTCAGGATTGTTACACTACTTTGGAAGACATTTAGCTGAGATCATCGCAAAGAAGTGTTACCATATGTACAAATGTACTTATCATACAAGTCCTTATGTCAAATAATGTGCCCTGCATGGTTTAGCCCCCCAGTAACGGCCCCAAGGGACTCTGGGAGGATGTAGGAATATGCAGGACGCCCGTCCTCACCGACCAGCGGCCGGGGACAGAGCTTTCTCTCCGACATTGTGGAACGGGACTGTACGTCTCGGCTCGAAAGCTACGCTCCCACACGCCACGAGGACAGAGCCAGGAGAGCAACCTCGCTGGATGTCCATGTCGGATACAAACCATTCAAGAGACACCCAAGTTTAACAAAGTCTGACTAACATCATAAAACAGCACTGCAGTGGTTTACAATTCTTAACCCTTTATGAGCTTTAAAAACTAACAATGTAGAAAGAGATGGGATGAGTGGACATGTCCTACCTTTGCTGCAGTGATGTTCAGCTCTCGCAGCTGAGCCTTCAGGTCGGAGTTCATCTCCAGCTCGAGCAGAGCCTGCAGGGAGACGAGTCAAATCAGCATGGAGCAGTTTAATTCATGTAACATTCCCTGACGCATGCACGGAAACAGATCTACTAAATAGACAGTCTGTCCAAAGCTGTTCACATTGAGCTTATATGTGGCAGCAAAACCTGATTCCTTCCTAAAACATTTTATCGGACATTTGTGTATATTTTTCTATCCTGAAGATACATTTGTGTACATTTTACAGCTTGTCTCCAGCAATCCACAGATACCAACCCTTTGCAGACTTCAGTTGTTGAACTTAAAGCATGTTTCCATAACACTTTGGTTATCACATTCTTAAACTGCATACTGGATTCAGATTGATTTGTAAGGTAAGCCAAATACCAGTTTTGTGTCACCTAGTCTTCCAGACTGACTCTACCATGCCTGATAATACAAATCAATGTGGTTCTGACTTTGAAAAGATTTAAGAGAACCTCTGGATTCACAATGGGCCATGAACAATGATCGTTTAGCACGAGCAGTTACTCTTCACTAACTTACATGCAGCTTGATATGAACTGAAATTAAGTACAGATGCTTATATGATCTGAAACCTTGTCTTCTTCCATGGAAGATGAGTAGTCTCACTCTTCATTAAGTTATATGCAGCTTGACAATCAGTAAACAGAAAAACATTAAATGATCTGAAACCATGTCTTCTTACCTGGGAGATCCCAGACTCAAACTCGTCTGGCTTTTCGCCATTAGGCTTCACTATTTTGGCGCTGGTACTGAACATGGCCTTTGTGTCTGAAAGAGAAATAAAAGACACGTGGGGTTAGATATACAGTTGCCATTGCATCTATATCTTACCGCATTTAACTTGACATGTATCCTGGAGGAGCTCCATCAAGCCAGCATGTACATTGGCTAGGCTAAATGCTAACCAGGAGCCGGTTGCTAAGTCGCAAGGATGGCCAATAAATGGAGCAGTTGGGGGCAAAAATGTATTACCCCAAGACACAACACACAGCCACGCTACACATATATTGTCAATTTAGTTTCCTTCCTTCTCTGGTATAAATTAGCTGTTCCCTGAACACATGCACGGCCTGCTAACTAACGTTACTCCCTGCTACTAGAACATTATTCATAGGAGCTCCTATACTACGCTTTATTTTGTCATATTTAACAGCCATCCGTCGACGCAAACCACATTATCTAACGTATCAAAGCCTTACGGTGTACACGGTAGGTGTACACGACAATTAAACAAAATTAAACCACATTTTAGTATAGAAAAGCAAGTCCTGTGAAAAGTAGCACGACTAACCTCTGTCAACGACGGCCAAGGAAGAGGCCGGAACATCGCGAGAGTTGTATTAATCCAATGAGGGCGTCCTATTATAATATCGCGGGAGTTGTCGAAGCCCACGCTCGGCATGATAAAACATCGCGAGAGTGTGAAAGACCTAGTGCTTGTCAACTGTGTCAACATTACTTTCTTGGTCTTTTCTTTGTTGCGGCACCTTTCAAAATTTTCAGACATTTAACTTTGAAGACCACAGCAGAAGTTATACTGTTGTCATATTGATTATTAGGAGTACTTTTTTTTTAGCGTTTGTGTGGTTTTTTTTAGGTGATTCAGAGCAACAATCTAGCTAGCTAATAACGTGACTAGCTAGTATTTGCATCCTTTTACGTTAACGTTGCGTGCTGCTGAATTTGACCCAACTTTTACCGTTTATATAGCTAGCGAAACACACATTGACGTTATTGTGTTTTTTGAGTTCACGTCACGATGCTGGCCACCTCCGTGTCATGGCGGTGTCTTGGTAGACAGTGATGTTAGGACTGACTGGTCTTTTCAGAGCAGTAACGTTACGCAGAGCCGTCTGCAGCGCCGCCGACGACATGGCGAAGGGAAAGTTTTTCTACGCTGTCAAGAAGGGATTCAAACCAGGGGTGTACAGTTCATGGTGAGACTGTCTTCATCTTACTGTCAAAGCATGTGTTTGTAAGAAAACCAAAGTCATTGGTCCATCAAAGTGCATTTTCTTTAGTGAGAGTAGGCGCACGCCGAATTCCATTCATAAATCCAGTGTTTTAAAGCCTCCTTGATGTTCAGCTAAACATCACACCAGATAAAAGATGCTTTTAAGGTTTTTTTGTAACCACAGCAATCCACTCTTCAATTCGGCTTAGTAGCAATCCACGAGGAACCGCTTATTCTATTGCTATTTCATTTTCTCCATCAAAACTTGATCGAAACACACACACAGTGCTGCAACGTTAACCACATCTATTTTAAGCCATATGCCAATCAAAAGAGAAATTATCTTTTAGGGGGGGGGGGTTAATGTGTTCTGATATGTTGCTGAAAAACGAGATGTAAAATTGACAAATTATTATTTGAGGTTTGGGCCACCAAACTTGATTAGAAGTTGTTTGCACTTTAATTGGAAGATACCTATTAGGGGGGAAAAAGAGCTGTGTAACTGCACTGGGATCAAATCACAATATCTGTACTAATTAATGTCCAGCTCTACATCCTACAGAATATATAAGGTTTGGGAAGATTTGGTGATTATTAGTTTCTCCTTATTTATTTACTTTTTACTGTGGTTTAGGGATGAATGTAAGAGCCAGGTGGACAAATTTCCAGCTGCCGCTTTCAAGAAGTTTGCATCAGAGAAAGATGCCTGGGCGTTCTTCAGAGGAGAGGAACCTTCTGCAGTACCAAAAGTGAATAAAGGTAAGCTGGTCCAGAAAAAAATGATGCTTTTCTTCTTTTCTGCACAATCCGTAAAAAGCAAACTTATCCTGAAGAGGCTTGATCGGGCTCATCTGAGAACACACCGTCAACAAAAAAAAAAAAAAAATGTCTGAGCAGATCTGTGACTGAAATGTCCACGTACTGAGAGAGAGCCTTGCAGGACCTTGTTACAGTGTTTGCGTTTCTGGATTACGGCTAAATACATTTATACAATCACTAAAATGACACTTTGCAAATTAGTTCTTTCAAATCATTTGCCAAGAATGACCATGTGTGGTTTTGGCTTTCAGTGGCTCAGAGTGTGGAGTCGGCCGCCGCTCTGCTTCCTAAAAGAGGCCCGGAGCCTCTGGAGTACATCCCTCTTGGTAAGAAGAGATGTCACTCAGACAAGGAGGTGGAGTCCCCTCCCAAACGAGTCAAACAGTCAGAAAGCTCGTCTTCAGAAAGCACAGACGGATTCACCTACATGGGTAAGATGCTCAAACGTCTGTGGAAATAAGGAAAATGTTACGTTAGTTTTTACGCAGTTCTTCTTCGTCAAACGTGCATTCAAATATATAGGTATTTATTATTAAAATCTGAGGTAGATAATATGTAAACTGATTATTTTAGTTTTAGGGGGAAAACCTAATGTTAAAAGTTCAAAAAGGGGGGGAAATGGGGGGAGTCATGGCACTCATTCAGGGTCACCAGCGCTCTTTTGCCTCCGTCCAGTGACGCTGTGGTGTTTCACGGACGGTGCTTTCTCCAAAAACGGGGGCGGAAAGGAGCCCCGGGAGGAACGGAGGTACTGGGGACACAAAACCCCCCGCTGTAAGAACCGGCCACACACACACACAAACACCACCACACACACACACCCCCACCAACACAACACACCACACACACAAACCACCCCACACAACACACCCAAAACACAAACACAAAAGGGAACAAGTACCTGCATTTTTGCTTAAAAGGTGCCCAAGCAATGTCCTTTTTTTTTTTAGGCTACAAAATGTGTTGGTACAACAGCAAACATCTCCCATATCTGCCCAGCTGCCTGTCCCCCGGGAAAACTGTAAAAAACATTTTTCCCCACTATTTTGCTAGCTTTTCCCCGCCCCAGGGAAAAAATGTAAAAAAATTTTCCTCACTTTTCTACTAGCTGCCGGGCCCCAGAAAACACTGTAAAAAAAAATTCCCCCTCACATTCTGCTAGTGCCTGTCCCAGAAAAACCCCGTAAAAAAAAACCCTCTCCCCAATTTTCCCGATAGCCCCAAAAAATTCCCATTTTAGTTCACCCCCCCCTGTAAAAACATCTCCCCAAATATCTGGAAATTTCCTGTCCCCAAAAAAACACTTTTTAAAAAACATTCCTCACTATCTGCTAGCTGCTTTTTCCCTGAAAAACACGGAAAAAAAAAAGTGGTCTCTGTAGGGAAAAATCCGGTCCCAAACGGCCCAAAAAAAAACAAACCCGCGCCAAAAAACAATTTCAGCCCAAAAATTGACCGAAGAATTTGGGGGTTGGGGAGTTAATGGGGGGGGGGCAAGTTTTAGCCTTTTTTTTTGGGTTTTACAGTATTTGAACGTCAAGAGAGTGACAGGCCCTTTTTTTTTTTTTTTTTAAAATAATCTAGACTGTATAAAAACAAAAAATGAAAAAGTTAACTTTAAATTTTGTCATTTTTATTGCGTTTTCCTGCGAAATGGGGGCAGCCCGGCCCTGCAGGGAAAAAAAAAAACCCAACCGGTGCAGAAATACAGGCATGTACTGAAATAATGTTTTAAACATGTAGTTGTCATACACCAACAAGGATACACCAGTGTGTTTGAAATGTCCCTTCGCTGTTTGTTTGTGTGAAAAGGGGCCTGAAAAGGGGGCTCCGGGCAAAAGATTTTTTCACACAAAGCAAATTCAAATCAACGGGAGTGGAAATTTCTAAACAAAAAACCTCCCGGGTTTAAAAGGGTCGCAGGACGTTCAGGGCGTTTTCACACCTAAAAAGTCTGGACCAAGGTCCCAAGCAACGTTTGGGTAATTGTATTGTATACATTTCATCCCGTTGTTTGTGGTTTCACATCACGATTTTGCTACCGCGGTAAAGAACTTTCCATGACATATCTACGGCGTGTCGGCACCATGCACGTGTGTTACGTCTCCCTTTGATTTGTGAGTAGACGGGCGAGCGTTTGACGTTGGTGTGTTGCCATTTGGGCAATTTTTTTGGCGGGTAGTCTTCTTTGTATGAATGAAAATAAATGAGCAAATCCCGATTGCATTATTATGGGATTACTACCAGCAGCTACAACGCTTCGTCTGACCAAATTGAAATTATATATCTAATCTCCTTTCTCCACGTACTTCTCCACGTACTTAATTTTTTGTTTTTGTTCTAGTTCTAGGTTTTTTCTTCTTCTATGGTATGTAGTTGCCTAACTTACTGTAATCCGTCCGAACCATCCCAAAAGGGTTTTTCATACTGCAAACAAACCAGACCATGGTTCAGGTTGGACCAAAATTCAGTCTTTGGATCCGGACCATGGTCCAAGGCACTTTTTTTCTCCCCTGCCATTCTGGTTCGGACCAAACTGAAAAGTCAGAAAGTCCGGCCCAAATGAGGTAGGTGTGGAAACGCCCTTAATTACACATCGAATATTAGACGTTGGAGAGTCGGGTGTGCAGTCTGTGGCGTGTGTTCGCTGCAGGTGTGACCAGCTGGGTGAAGAACTGGAAGCTGAACGGCTGGCGGCTGAAATCTGGAGGTGAGATCACAAACAAAGAGGACTTTGTGAAGCTGGACCGGCTGAACGCAGAGCTGGAGGTGGTCTGGGTAAATATCAGCCTGCGTCACACATCTGTAACAGACCAGTCACTTCACCCTGAACACAGGCCCTTGCTTTCTAGTCTAGTTGTTGTTACTTTCTTAAAATCAATGATTTAGGGTGTTAATTGCTCCTTAGGGAGGCAGCGAGGCTCCCAACCTGCTTCATAACTTTGGTGTTACTCTATACTAGGGGTGTGCCAAAAAATCAATTTGTATTCAAATCGCGATTCAAAATCAATTCATAGAAATCTAAAATGTGATTCCTTTTTTTTAATTTTTTATTATGTCTTCTGCAATCACTAGCTAGATAACTTTATTGATCCTGAAGGGGAAATTGAAGGTCCCAGGAGCTTACAGACATCACACACAACATATACATACATCATAACAGGATGTTAGAATAACAAATCCACATGAATAATATGGATATAAATGTAAAACCTATTTCATACAGTCTGTTTAAAACTCACAGAAGTAGTAGCGTTTGGGATGCAGTTGGCTCGTAAAATTAAATGAGATTCAAAGTCTTAAAAGAAATTTGAAAAACGAACTCGTGAACAGGGTGAAACGTGATTTAATCGTGCGGGCCTACAGCCGACTCTCAACGAGTCTCAAGGTCGGCAAACCTGCCAAATTCTGCTCTTGAGCGTAAATACAGTTTGAAAAACAGTTTCCCATCTTCTTGGTTTGGCGCACAACCAGGCGAGCTAAATGTATTGGGAACCTAAATTTAATATGCAGACCGGATACGACATGTAAGAGGCCGGGTTCGGCCCGCGGGGCTTTGAGTTTGACACGTGCTCCAGGATAGAGACAGAGATGAAAACAACAACCAAAGGACTTTACCGGTCAGAACGTGATTGTCGCCTCTCTTTCCTCATCTTCCTCCAGATGCATATTCCCGGTCACGCCGGCTACCGAGGCAACGAGGAGGCCGACAGGCTGTCGAGAGAAGGAGCAGTGAAGCCTTCATAGCAGCGGGCGGAGACGATGTCAGAGATCTGCTGCAGGACTGGTCCTGTGTTCTCTGCTTTGATACAGACGGTTGTTTTGTCTTTTCAACAAGCGTTTGTGGCTGAACTGGAAGAGGGAAGTCTGAGTTTTGTCTGTTAAATGTTAATTTTAATTATGTGTTTTGGCTCTGAATAAAATTTCTATTTCAACCGGCTTTTTTATTTTAATTTTGTGAAAGTCGATCAGTATGGGGAGTGTTTTGGTTTTTCTTTTGAGGAAAGAAGACGAGGAAGAAAGTAAAGGAGAGTAGGGATGAAAGAGAGAAACGGATGAGAGAAAAAATGAGGTGAGGAAGAGTAGGGAAGGAGAGAGGTGGAAGGATGAGGAGGTAGACGAGACTAGGAAGCTCAAAAAGAGAAGAACACAAGGTTGATTAGAAATGATTCACTCTTGTTGTACAACCAAGTGTCCAGCAGGAGGAGCTCTAGGTCCCAGTTTAAGCCCAGACAAAGAAGATTTTAGGGTTTATTTTTAGGATCGGTTTGAATACGCTTTGACACATTTGATGCACATTGTTTCATACACATCACTGCTTTGGGAATATTGTTTTTCCAACTACATTTAATAAAGTTTATCATCATGCTACTCAATTGAGAGTGAAGGCGTATGAAAGCCAGATCACAAAATTAAAGTGGGAGCTGTCTGCTCCCAGTCTGACTATAAACCAGTAAACATTAACTCATTAGGTTTTCAGTATGGGCTGCTCATACATGCATTTAATATTATGTAATCTGTAATGGAGTTTTATTTATTTTAAACAAAGTATGTGTCCTACACAAATTCCTTGTTTCAGTTATTTCCAAAAACAAAGTTTTGTTCATTCTTTTTTGTTTCAAGCTACCGTAACAAATTTTTATAAGGATCTTTTGTTTTAACTGGATAAACATAGTGTTCTTACTGCACTGACAGATATTTATATCATTTAAAACGGCCATATTCTGCTTATTTTCAGGTTCATAATTGTATTTTGAGGTTGTACCAGAATAGGTTTCCATGGTTTCATTTTCAAAAAACACCATATTGTTGTTGTACTGCAGATTGCTGCAGATCCTGTTTTCACCCTGTGTGTTCAGGTCTCTGTTTTAGCTCCAGAGTGAGACATCTCACTTCTATCCTATCTTTGTTGGGAGCTGCACATGCTCAGTAGCTCGGTAAGATCCCATCAGCTGATAACTCTTTCTCCAGCTTTGGTCAGTCCAAGGCAGGATCAGCTGGGAGACTTCTAGACCAGGGCCACTGCAGAACAGGGACAGGAAGTAGTTCTTTTGGAGATTATGGTGAACTAGTGTGTGTTGTAGCAGTGTTTTGCCATTGAGAACGAGCTAGCATGCTACGGTTAGCCACCTTGTCTCTGGTGACGTAGAAAGCCGTGCAGATGTTGAACAGCTCACCCGGAGACTGAAGACAGAGGACATTCAGAAACTGGATCTCACTCAAAACACCATGGATAGTTTTTTTTCCAAGTTTGTATGCGTGTGGAAGCACCAGTGACACAAAATAACACCCCAAATCCCAGAAAAAGTGTTATTTCATAATATGGGCCCTTTAAAGCCACAGATCTTCGCAGACCAAAACCTGGAGAACCTGGACCTCCGTGTGTTTTATAGAACATAAATCAACATTTAAACAAATCAGAGAGAGAAAATCTCTCTGTTTATAAGAATCAGAAAGAAGAGAAACACATTCACTTCTGTAATTCCCTTTAAAAGGCTCTGTCCTCTGATGGAGGGGGGGGGGGCAGTAGCTCAGTCACAATCCTCCACACAGGTGCTAGTATGCAAGGAGGACACACAGATGATTAAAAAATCATGATGGACTCTTTAGAAGAGGTAATTATCTACAGAAAAGTCACTGGACGCCACAATCGTCTGAACATAACCATACTGAGAAGAAGAAGTTACGCACTCGTAGTTCGTGAAACATAATCGTCTTAGTTTCTGCTGATGGAAACAGAGAAAACGAGATATTTGAGACTCACCCCTCCTCCTACTCCGTTCTCCGGCGGCTGGTCGATGGGTCGGCGTTGGAAACGGCAGGATGGAGGCTTGGGGTTCCTTGCCCTGACCCCGACCGCTGCCTGGCGGCGAGCGTGGGGCGCCACGACTCCGCCAGAGGCAGCCCAGTCTGAGAAAGAGCCTCTCTGAGGTCAAAGGTCGCCCTACAGCAGCTTCACCTCCCAGCTGACCGAGCCTCGTTAGCATCCTCCTCAGCACACACACACACACACCACACACACACACACACACACACACACACATACACACACACACACACACACACAACACACACACACACACACACACACACACACACACACACACATTTCTCCTCAGCAGACCGAGCTCTGGCATTGGTCCACCGCTGCCCTGCTGGAGGGGAAGGAGACTCTGCAAAACTGTAAAGAAACTTAACAAACCAGACATTAGAAACATCCTGCTCGCACAGTTTGAGATTTTGTCAGTTTTTTTTAGACCAACGGTGTCTAAAATAAACCAGAATGTTCTGCCGAGGTTGAAGAACTCTCTGACACCCCTGAGCGGAGGATGTTTAGCTAAAAAGTTCTCGCAGAGCTAATGGGAAAGAAACAGGAAATGCACCCAGGCCACGGCTGGCGTTGAAGGCGAGTACCACAAAGTTAGAGCTTGCACCCAAGTCCCGGTCGTGTTCCATCTCTGAGGTCCTAATCTTAGCTGCTGTGGTCCTGCCCGAGGTAATTAGATTAAATTATACTTTATTCATCCCACAACGGGGAAATTTTGTTGTTACAGCAGCAGCATTTTTTCAATAAAAGCAAAAAAACAAAAACACACAAGCAAGTAAGCACACAAGAAATACCTCAAAAATGTCCATATTGATGAGTTTATGTCTTAGTCCCAGAGGTCACAGCTAAGTCACAGAGTGTCCGAGTCATTGACGTCATGGCTGAGACGGCGAGTTGATTTCCATCGTCGAGGTCAGTTTCCAAAGCCACGTACATCAGGGTTTACCCCAGAAAAGTTGCTAGGCTCGGTGGCAAGTGTCATTTTTCGATGAGGGCCCGGCTGGGGCCGGTCCCAGACTGACGGCCGCATTGATACAGAGCCAAATAGTTTCTATGAAAAGCTAACTGGAGGTTTCAAAATATCAAGTTTCCATCCGCCCCACTGTAACTGTAGTTTAAAAAAACGTCTTTCTAGTTTCTTCACTCCTCTGTGACAGTAAACTGAACATCTTGGAGTTGTGTGCTGATGTCATATTTGAAATTTACGGCTGCAAAATCTCCAGTTATTTCCTTTAAATTTCACAGTAACACTACTGTACATGTTTTTACAGTAGGACGCTGTAAAGTTACATTACAACCTTGTTGACATGACAAAATCACAGTAGTCTAAGTATTACAGTTGAAATCACAGTAGTCAAAGCATTACTGTAAAAAAAAATCCCAATATAGCCACTATAGTACTGTAAATAGTAAAGTAAACTACTGTATTATTACTTTTTATCTTATGTTTTGTTTAATTGTTTTGTAGTTTACAGTGAATACATAAAATACTGTAAATGGAAGTACGTACATTTACTGTAAAAAGAATTCACAGTAACTTGCTGGACAATTGTTGCCAGTAAGTTACTGTAAATTTTACGTTCAATTTGTTACAGTGCACGTCATAGTCGCAACGCCCGAGCCTCTGAGTTAATATCTACGTTGCTGAGGTCACGTCCAGGTCTCAGAGTTACTATCCAATTCTCTAATGTCGCATCTGTATTTGATGAAATCATGTCTAATTCACCGAGATCATGCTCGAGTCACCGAGGCCACGTCCGAGTCTCGGAGTTGATGTCGGAGTCACTGAGGTCACGTTCAGAGTTGCTGACATAATTTATGATTTGCTGACGTTGTGTCCGAATCACAGAGGACACGTCTGAGGTGCTGAGGTCCTTTGGGTCCTTTGGGTCCTTTGAGTATCTTCAGTTCATTGTCCCCTTTACCCGTTTAGCTTAGAGTCTGAATCTGAATCAGAACCTCATCTGATTACTGGAAAGTAAAACCATGGTTTATTGGGCTGGGACCATATGCTTTTGTCCCGATTTGATTCTATCACGATACATGGCCGCCGATTCAATTTGCATCGCGATTTTCATTTATTGTCATTCTAGTAGTGATGATAGTAGTGCGAGTTAGGGGATTTAATTTTTCTTTTTAGACAAAAACAACACTTCTAGGAACACTATTTCATGAGACATTTCTAAAAACTGATCTAAGAAGAATGAACATCACATATCAGTCAGTCAGTCGGACATTTATTTCATTTGTAAAGAACATAACATTGATTTTTTTTGTTGCACTTCCTGCTTTTGCTCTGTTTTGCTGGAAACAGATATGATGTCGTCACCGTCGGCGGTACCGTTTATGTACAGAAAATCTTTAGGTGAATCATTGGTAAAAAATAAATAAATGTATTTTTTGGGAAAATGAGCGATTTCAAAAACCGCTACAAAAACAAAATTGGGATCGTACAAATTTAGATTCACCCCCCCTCCCAACCACTAACTTTTTGGCAATAACCACGTTGCTCCTGCTCTTATTTCCTCCTCCATTCGGGTGGCAATGTGGCTTCCTTTCTGATCCGGCTTATCGTCTAATTTCATTAATTCTTCATCTTATCTTAACTTTCGTCGTAGCAAAACGCTCATATTTTGCGGACTTAATTTATCCGTAATGTTGGCCGAAACAACCGGCAGCTTGCGGTGCTTTGTACCCGGCTCAAAGTTACCTATTTTTGGGTAACTGAACCAACTACCAATGAAACAATGGCGTCATAAAGCTCTATAGCGGCTTAAACAACTAGCACCTGCCACTCTGCGTCATGGAGCTCGTAGCCAGCCGGCGTCATGTGACCACCTCTCCTAATTCCATAGGATATCATACGTCTTGGTGTGCATGCACATTCGTACAATGTCATGTGGACGCATTCATGAGAATGAGTTGAATCAACACAAACTGAAAGTTACATATAGCCACCTTAAGTATAGCACATAATACATACAAAAACATCCATGTGTCTCTGCTGCAGTTTTTTGTTGGATGGATGAAGCTGTTGGTCATGCTTTCATTAGACTAACATGCGATCAGCAGCCTCCTGTCATCTGAGGCTTCATTATCTCTTCTCCCTGCTGATTTGCATCGTGGACAGGAACGTATGAATCAATTTGGGCCCTTTTGGAGAGTTTGGTGCGCTCTGCATCCCTGCAGCCATTGAAGGTTTCACTCCAAAATGAGATTCCCAGAACTTGGAAATTATGACGCCTACTCTGATTGAGGAGTAAAATAATCATGAAAGGCATTAAAGTAGAACTCATTATATAAATGCCTTGAACTTATTGACTATTAATGGAATTTGCCTGAAAAGGAGAAGAGAGTTTTCAGAATTGTATCTGTTTTAAAAAATAAAGAAAGGTGAATCAATTGGTAATTATTTTAATGTCAGTCAGTTGAGATAGGGCACGTCTTAGCGGAGGTCTGCACTCTCTGATACATAACATGAAGCAGGATTAGTTTGTTTCTAAGAATGCATTTTAGTTTAAGAAGAAGATGAAGCTGTTGCATCTGTCTCTGTTTTAGATTTTCTTTCTTTTATGATTTGCATAAAGTAGCCTGGATTCACCTTTATGCAAATGCAAAAGTTTTTAGCGCTCTGTCCCCGTCTTGTGACTACGCAATAACCTTAAATAATGGCTGCATTCCATTCAGGTGTGCAGAGTCCATGTCTTTACCCTCCTAAATGTCAAACTTGACCCATTTTCAAAGTTTTTTATTTCAAAAATATGGGATTATTTACACCAAAATGCAGAAAAATAACATGGATGGTTCCATACAACGTTCTTTGCAGGTAGTTCACTGTAGTGTCAAAACAGTGACAAAACTTTGACTCTGTGATTATACATCCAAAAATGTTCCTCTGATCTTAACAAAATAATTCATAATTAAATTTTTTCAATCAAACAATGTGGCTAAATGTCATATACATGAGGTTTGTTGACCATGAATTCCCAAAACCAGTGTATAACTAATGGTAATAAGTAAGTGTTAGCATTGGATATATCAGTAGTAGTAAAGAAAAGCTTGAAAAATGTCAAAAAGTCAAAGAATTTCAGTCATTTTTATCTTTGAACTGGCGGGAGGACCAGAACAAGCTACATGGTCACTACAAGGTTAGACAAGGTTGCAAGGTAAGACAAAACTACACACCAATAACACTAATCATTAAATTAATCATTATTGTTTTTCTTGCTGTGACTAGTCACAACATCTGTAATAAAAAGCCTACCGAGGGCTTTCGAACAGACAGTGAGTGTTAACTTCTCGTTATTGGTCCGTAGTAAAGTTCCTATTTTCACGGTCAAGTACATTTTGGGTCCCGTGCAGACCTCAGCCCCGGCCCCCGGGCCCCGGCCCCCGCCCCGAGGTGAGGCCAAGGTCTGCAGGGTGGAGGTGCTGCAGTGCCATCCATCAGCTGCCAGAGCTCTAATTATGCAGCAGAGCCCTAACCAAGCGTGAGATGTCATTACACAGATGGAGCTCCAGAGGAGAGAGTCTGTTTGTCCGTGTGTCTGTCACTCTGCATCAGTGTTCAACTCTGTGTGTGTGTGCGTGTGTGTGTGTGTGTGTGTGTGTGTGTGTGTGTGCGTGCGTGTGTGTGTGTACATTCATTATCTGAAGCAGTGTAGCTAGAAGAAGCAAAATGTCTCAGGACAAAGTTGTGAATGCTTCCTGATTCTGATTCTGTCGATGTGTACAGTTTGGAAAGTTCAACATTTTTTAAACATGAGCCATAAATGGTTTGATGCATCTAACACTGTGTGGAAAGGAGAGCGACCTTATTCAACGCATTCTCATAAACGGGTTTGAATAATATTTTCCAAAATTACAGCGACTGCCGGCTGGCCACGTGACAGTAAGTTTGGTGGTCTTAACAGTAAGTTTAGCTGAAAAAAACGTGACTGTGAGCTGGGTACAGAGCACGTGAGGGGACTGTCTTTTCAGCAGGCGATGCAGTTTAGTTTGTATGTGATATTGTACGAAAACGTAAACTGTGAGACAATTCATATGTCTTACAGAAATATATATATTTTTTAAACTCCTACCGGTCACATAACAGTTAAGTTTAGCGGTCTTTACAGTTGAGTTTTGCCGACAAAAGGTTACCACCATGCAGCGATGACAGTTAACCTTAGACACATTAACAAGTTAAAGGAGAATTTGGGTCGATTCCAACACGTAGCTCTATTGTTTGTAAATGTGGAGTCATGTCAGTAGAGAGAAAATCAGAAACAATCGGTGTTGTCTACACCGAGTTATCCTCCTGCTAAAGTTAGCACCCAACAGACTTAAACAGGGCAAGTTTTAAACGGGTTTTTAGCATACCCGGCGTTTGTGCGTGTGTGTGTGTGCGGGGGGTGCTCAGGGGGAGCAGAGGCTGTAACCTGACACCACAGTGGAGCCAGGAAAGCAGAGCAGCCTCCCGCATCAGGTCAAAAGTTCAAGAGCCCACAGTTGCTTAGTTACCTATGAACATGCGCGATAGCTCTTGAACTCTTGAACTGCAGCTCTCCCGGCCCTTTAGCTCCTTAGTCCTTACGAGAACGTGCACCAAACTCTGTGAGTCTCTGAGTCCGGATTTTGGGAGTGGGCCATAGAATAACTTTTTTGCAGCTATATGCGCGAATGGTTCATAAGAACCGCCTGCCTTCGTACAGTTTTCTGTGCATTAGAGAAGTCTTTTATTTTGATCAGGTCGGGATGAGTGCCTCAGCAGACAGAAATTCCAGATTTGACCAGATGCTGCAACAGAAGCCAAATAAAAGTCTTTGTGTCAGAATGATCATAAAAAGAGTTTACATAAGAGGGAAACACTCAGCGGACTGCCGCATCAAACACCACAGCCCCACCTCCACCCCCTTACTGGAACTGACGTGTAAACTCTGTTTAATTGCTGCTTTCAGTGTTTGAACTCTGCACCGCGAGCGCCCGTCATCCTCATTATGAGGAGAGGTGAACGGTAGGAAGAATCGGTGGGTGGTTGGACAGCCCCGCTGTGAGTGCTGATGTTTCAGAAGGCAGGAAACAGGAGACGAAAGACAGGACAGACGTGATGGAAGAAAGAGAGAAAAAAGATGAGAGTGAGACGAGAGACGGTGAGGGAAGGGTGCGAGGAGAAGAGAAGGAAGACCGAGAGGGAATCCGAGGACATTTCAGGAAAGAGAAGCGGCAAAACATAGACAGAAACAAAGTGAAGAGGAGGTGGAGGTGGAGAAAAAAGTGGAAACCAACCAGGAGGAGAGCGTCAGGTGGTCGAGGGACTGGAAGCGAGATGAGTGATGGAGACAGATGGAGAAGAAAAGGAGAAAGGAGAATCCGCAGGAAGTGAAATGAGGAACATCTGTGGAAGACAATGACAAATAAAGATGGAGAGCGAAAAGAAGAGTTGGAATATAAAATGCCTCATCACGTTGTTGTGCAAATGTAATAATAATTATAATAATAATAATTTATCCTTTATTAGTCCCACAAGGGGAAATTACAATTTATTACTCACAGGCCTGAACTAAACACACATGCTCAGTACTTATACATGCACTAAAGGGAGAGATGTCAGCGCGGGGGGGCTGCTAATGGAAAGGCATCCCAAGCAGTTGGGGGTTCGTGCCTTGCTCAAGAGCACCTTGGCAGTGCCCAGGAGGTGAACTGGCACCTCTCCAGCTACCAGTCCACCGCCATGCTTTGGTCCGTATGGGGACTTAAACCAGCCACCCTCCAGTTCCCAACCCCACTCCCTACGGACTGGGCTACTGCCACCCCCGAAAATATTAATTTATGCAAAGGGGATTGTAACAGGTTACACTGGCCTTCCCCCCCCCCCCCCTCCCTCCTGTAAATCACGCCTATGAGTGTTTGTGTTTACCACGATCAGCATCTTAGTGTGTTAGCATGAGTCTGATGGGGATGTCTTCCGTTCTGCAGCTACAGTGGCTGGAATAGGTTTAAACCCCCAGGCTAAAGTTGATTAAAAAGAGGAATAAAAAAACATATTTTGGAAATGGATCTTAATGCCTTAATTCAAAAAAAATTGGAAAATCCAACCTTTTAAGGACAACAATTTTCTTTGTGAATGAATAACGTAGTATAAATAAATAAATCTTCTTCCTTAAAATACAGGGGGCATAAGTATACACCCCCCTATGGTAAATTCCCATAGAGGCGGGCATATTTTTATTTTTAAAGGACAGTTATTTCATGGATCCAGGATAATATGCATCCTGACAAAGTTCCCTTGGCCTTTGGAATTTAAATAACTCCCCCCCCCCACACACACACACACTCACACACACGATCACATACCCTTCACCATACATAGAGATGGTCATGGTTTTATTTCAGTTAGTTTAATAGCTGGTTTGATTTGCATTGTGAGATGATCTTGTGGAAAGTTCCCCATGCCAATCTCTATGCATGGTGAAGGGTATGTGATGCTGTGTGTGTGTGCGTGTGTGTGTGTGTGTGTGTGTGTGTGTGTGGGGGGGGGGGTATTTTAATTCCAAAGGTCAAGGGAACTTTATCAGGATGCATAGTATCCTGATCCATGAAATAACTGGCCTTTACTACTAAAAACATTTCTGCCTCCATGGGAATTTAACATAGGGGGGTGTACACACTTGTGCCCTCTGTATTTAAAGGAAGAACATTTATTTATTTACAATACATTATTCATTCACAAAGACAATTGGTGTTCCTTAAAAGGTTGGATTTTCAATTTTTTTTTAATTAAGGCATTAAGCTCACTTTCCAAAAGATGTTTTTTTATTCCTCTTTTTAATCAACTTTAACCTGTAAATGTATTCAAGTCACTGTATTTGGTCATAAACCAAAGGTGTGGACAAATCAAAATGTTGACCTGATGATGGCGCTAGATGGCAGTTAGGAAGAAACATGAATAGCTCTAGAAAATGTCATCCAAGGCTAACAACGCATTATAGGTTTTGTATTTAAAATCTAGGGAGGAAACTGCTCTGTAAAAAATGTAAGCGTATAGGTTGAAATGTACATTTACATGTGAAATGTAGCCCAGAAGTGCTCTGCTTTCAGTCCTGAATGTGTGTGGTAGAGATGGGACACTGTGGTGCTGCGAGCTGTTCAGAATGCGGTTCAGGTCTGCAGCAGGCAGAGATCCAGGGAGGCAGACTTGAATCCCAAACACACATCCTGCCTCAACAGAGTACTTCATCCACACATTTACACTGGTGGAGGCGTTACAGGTTGCGTCTCAGCATCAATAAATCATCACAGACGTATTAAGCAAAGACAGAATCTGGATCAGATTTGGAGGGAATATGTGCTGTTTGATCCTCATCAGCGAGGGAAAAAGGGGGCTGATGGGAAATGTGGTCTCCATTTGACGAAGCCCAAACAATGACGGGCAACGTGCCGTGTGCTTCTGCTGTATCACTTGATTACAGAGATCCAAAGTGAAGCCCTCTGAGATCTGCCTCAGGCCAATGAGCATCTGCATATTTCTACATAAATTAGCTGGATTCTGTGGCTCATTTCTTCACTCGGTCTCATATCTTTCACACTTTTTGCTTCGGGGGAAGCGGAGCTCCCTCTGTGATTCAGTCCGCAGTTAATAGGAGGAATCGTTATTACGTGGGTGTGTCGTAATTGAATAAGGAACAAACAAAAATCTACAAAAATCCCTATTTGGTGCCAGAAAATGTCAGTCTTTCTACACAAAACTGGGCTTCATGAGAGGACTTTTGTAGGACTATTGATTTTTTTCATTTATTATGACTTTCTGCTGGGCTTATTTTTGGTTAAAAACAAGCTTAATTCCTTCTTCAGGAACAGCCAATCTCATGAATCCTTTGTCAAAACAGATGTTTTGTGTCTGTCGTGTCTGAAGCTTTGTTGAAAAACTCAATATTAGAAAAAAAGAAGAAAACATCGACAAGCCAGGTGTGGATTTGGCTGCATTCACATTGCTACGATTTGGTTTAAAACGAATGTCTTTTGTTGTGTTTCCTCTTCTCATTCCCCCTGCTCTGGCCAATCCCCCTCTCATTCCCCCTGCTCAGGCCAATCCCCCTCTCATTCCCCCTGCTCTGGCCAATCCCCCTCTCATTCCCCCTGCTCAGGCCAATCCCCCTCTCATTCCCCCTGCTCAGGCCATCCCTCTCATTCCCCTGCTCAGGCCAATCCCCCTCTCATTCCCCCTGCTCAGGCATTTCCTACTCTCATTCCCCCTGCTCTGGCGTTTCCCCCTGTCATTCCCCTTGCTCTGGCCTATCCCCCTCTCATTCCCCCTGCTCTGGTGTTTCCCCCTCTCATTCCCCCTGCTCTGGCGTTTCCCACTCTCATTCCCCCTGCTCTGGTGTTTCCCCCTCTCATTCCCCCTGCTCTGGTGTTTCCCCCTCTCATTCCCCCTGCTCTGGCTTTTCCCCTCTCATTCCCCCTGCTCTGGCATTTCCCCCCTCATTCCCCCTGCTCTGGCATTTCCCCCTCTCATTCCCCCTGCTCTGGCGTTTCCCCCTCTCATTCCCCCTGCTCTGGCTTTTCCCCCTCTCATTCCCCCTGCTCTGGCGTTTCCCACTCTCCTTACCCCTGCTCTGGCTTTTCCCCCTCTCATTCCCCCTGCTCTGGCTTTTCCCCCTCTCATTCCCCCTGCTCTGGTGTTCTTGAGCCCCTAAACCACAATCTGCGGGTGGTGTCGCAGTCTCAACGGCCACAAACAGAGACCTTTGGCACCACCGACACCAACGCCAATGTGTCGCCACCTGATTAGATCTTAATCGGTCGATAATGCCCAGCATACATGAATGTTGCTGAGATATTTTGATTTGGGCGTGTTAGTTTAAACTGAGAGTAGTTCTTCTACTGAAACTAAAAACACTTCCATGCACGGAGATCACTTTTGGCTCAAAACTGCTGAAAAACCAAAACATAGCCTCAAAAACATTTCAATGGATTTCTTTGCATCCATTAACATAAAACCATAAAATACCATAAAATTAAGACTTTTTCAACAGCTTCTCTCAACTACATTACGGCAGCTAAAAAAAAAAAATTGAGACTGCCCTCCCCCCCAAAAAACGCCCACATAAGTCGTTTGTTCAAGCACCAATTTTGAATTATATTTCTGATTATAGTGATGGCGTCATCTAGAGACCATACTAGTTATGAAGGGAGCAAAGCATGAAGTAAGGTGACAAAGTATTACAGCGCAAACAAAGGAATCACCAAAAGTGAAGTAATGTCTGATTTTATTTTAAACCATGATCTTTTCCTAGAATTAACTTATAGGAGCCTGATTGTAACCAAACTGCGTTGAGGAATGGAACTGGAAAAGAACCAAAACATGAAATTCAGCAACCGTTACACATGCTCTCTGGTTTAGATATGAGGACAGAAGACTCTCTGGTTTAGATATGAGGACAGAAGACTCTCTGGTTTAGATATGAGGACAGAAGACTCTCTGGTTTAGATATGAGGACAGAAGATACTCTGGTTTAGATATGAGGACAGAAGATACTCTGGTTTAGATATGAGGACAGAAGACTCTGGTTTAGGTATGAGGACAGAAGACTCTGGTTTAGATATGAGGACAGAAGACACTCTGGTTTAGATATGAGGACAGAAGACTCTGGTTTAGATGTGAGGACAGAAGATACTCTGGTTTAGATATGAGGACAGAAGGCTCTCTGGTTTAGATATGAGGACAGAAGACTCTGGTTTAGATGTGGGGACAGAAGATACTCCGGTTTAGATATGAGGACAGAAGACTCTCTGGTTTAGATATGAGGACAGAAGACTAGAGGGGAGCAACGTCCCACCTCTGTCTCATATTGTTTACCCTACATTTTTAGCGGCTTGTACAAATTTCTTCAGTAACCCGGTCAGCCAGCACTGTCTCTGTCTGTCCATCTGTCTGTAAGCCTGTCTGTCTGTCTGTGTCTTTCCGTCTGTCTGTCTGTCTGTCTGTCTAAGTGTGTCTTTCTGTTTGTGTGTCTTTCCATCTCTTTGTCTGTCTGTGTCTTTCCTTCTGTCTTTTTGTCTGTCTGTGTCTTTCTGTCTGTCTGTCTGTCTTTCTGTCTTTCCTTCCGTCTGTTGGTCCGTCTTTTCGTCCATCTGTCTGCCTGTGTGTTATTCCATCGGTCTGCCTGTCTGTCTTTCTGTTACTACGTCTTTTCGTCCGTCTGCCTGTCTGTCTGTCTGTGTTATTCCATCTGTCTGTCTGTCTGTCTTTCCGTCTGTCTGTCTGTCAGTCTGTCTTTCCATCTGTCTGTCTGTCAGTCTGTCTTTCCGTCTGTCTGTCTGTCAGTCTGTCTTTCCGTCCATCTGTCTGTCCTGCCTGTCTGTCTCTCAGCTGTATTAAATGTTAATCAGCCTCCTGCAGACTCAGCTGCTCTCTCCGGCTTCGAGTTTCTTAATTCAGCTCCAAATATTCTCCTCATTCTTTATGCAGAAATCAGTCTTAAAAAACCTTTTAAAAAGCTAAAGCTCTGCAGAGAGACACGCCACGCTCCCCGAATACAAGTTACACAGACAGACAGCTATTTTTAGAGTTTGTCTTGAAGGTGCCATCAGAGGAAGGGTCATCATCTGAGAAGTTAAAGTGCTGTCACAACATCTCAGCGTATTCCAACGGCTGAGATATTACTCGGATACAGGTGGACACTTTGCCCTGATGGTGACTCCGGAGGCAAGGTTAAAGGGGCACAAAAAAATCATCATAATTCTTCTTCTGGGGACAATAATATGCACCGCACATTCCCAATTTGGTCAGTAGTTGTTCTGATGAACTTGTTAGCGAATAGCTACTATACTGATTTACATGCAGCAGATACAGAGCAACGTGGTCCTTCGTTAGGAGGCGTGTTTGTGTCCAAAACATGAACTAAACTAAATTTAAAATATGTACAGAGATCAAGTCAAGGGAAGTAGAACTTTCTTTAGAAGAAGTAGTCAGACCTACCAGTGAAAACAGCAATACAGTGTAGAAATACTCTGTTACACGTAAAGGTCCTCAGTTTAAATGTAATTTGGGATAGAACTGCATTGTGTTCCCCCTCTGGGGATCAATGATCTGTACGCGTTAACCCGCAGGGTGTGTGTGTGTGTGTGTGTGTGTGTGTGTGTGTGTGTGTGTGTGTGTGTGTGTGTCTCTGCAGCTTGGATCAGGCACCACTGTTACCACGGGGAATCTTAGTTTGATTGATGGCAACTGCATTTACGCCATCAACTTCCCTGTGAGAATCCAAAATGGCTGCTGTTTCCACGGAGATAAAAGACCTCCCCTCCCCAACACCGCCGCCGAGGAGATGAATGAATATTCTCATTCTTCCACGAGAGACCGAGAGGTCACAGGTTTTTGTTTTTTTGTTTAATTTTAAGACAAACTGGAAGTTCAGTTTTTCCCATTAGTTAGAGAGATTCGTGTTGCCTTCATGTTCCGTCTGAAAACACAGTTACTGTTTGATTGGACTTAGGCTGGATTTTTGACTGACTTTGGCTTCATAAAGAAATCGTGAGTTGGATTTCTTTTTTATGTGGAATATTTTGGAAATTAGAGAGTGGATGAATTTAGTGATGAGGGCAGATAACGCTCCTGTGGGTTGTATTACAAGGTAGGAATGAACCATCCATATCTCAAAAGACTAACATGTTTTTTTTTTCCTTTATTTTAGAGTGACATTGGAAAAGGTGGGGGGGGGAATGACACGCAATAAAGGGTTGCAGGTTGCATTCAAACCCGGGCTGCTGCAAAGGCCTCCGCCTACATGGGGCGCACACTCTACTGCAGTGAGTCAAGCTTTTTTCAATAATGTTCCCCCTATGAACAGTTTTTAAGCCATGTATCCCCTAACCAGCGCAAAAATGTTTTGGTAGAAAGATGTATAAAATGAACAATACAGCGACGTCAGTGATAGATTTACTAAACTACAACCTGGAAAACATTTAAATGCGGATGCAAAAAGGTGAAAAAACTTGGAAAAAGACGGTAGAAAGAAGGAAGTAAGGCAAGAATGGGTCAGAAATAGTAATAGAAGAAAGAAAAGCAAGAATAGGAAAAGGTCAAAACAAGGGTCAAAACCTTTAATAAAAGGGGGATAAGACAGTAGACGTAACTACAGCCTTGTAACTGAAAGACGTTTTTCAAAAAATGTCACGTGCCCCCTGCAGTCCTCCAAAGTACCCCTAGGGGTACATATACCCCCATTAGAGAAACACTGCTCTACTGGGTGAGCTGGAGGTCGCCCCTAGTGAATGGATTTTAACCCCGGCTCATTTCACGTTAAAAAAACAAAACAGAAACTTTATGCACTAATTAGTTTTGGTCAAGGGGGGGGGGGGCTTGACCAACTGCCACTTTGCTCGTTTGAAAGCCATGATGTCTCTCTCTCATCGGGGGGGAAATTCTCTGGATGGGCAGAGCAGAGAAAGGGGAGGTAATCTTGCCCCTTGTGACCTCATGAGGGGGGTCTGCCAGTGCTGAGGGGGCAACCCGACCGAGATAATTATCTGGGTCACATGACAAGATGTATTCTGGGGTAATTTTATGCAAAAGTAAATCATAAATGAGTATTTTTGTATTTGACTTAAAGAGGCAATTATATAGTTAATTGCAAATATTTCTGAGACAATAAATTGTACAGTAACATTTGGAAATGTTACAGCTCTATTTGACTGTGATGGATGTACAGGTTGCCTAGTAACAAATATTTATCAATACACATTTCATGTGTTTTATCAGGCGATACTTTGGCACATAGAACAAAAAACTTTGTGTTGTTAGAAACAGACAGCGATAAAGCAGAAATTCTTCTTATATACATATATTATTTTTGCAACAACATTGGTACAAGTTTAATGTCTGTACAGTATAGTTTTTCAAAAAATGTTCTTCCTCATCTTCCCATCGAAATGTTCAACAACTCACACCCAGAAATTGTACTTTAACCAAAGTATAAGTTACCTCTGTCGGAGTAAAAGTTTCACTTTCTACTTCATGAGAGAGAGAGAGAGAGAGAGAGAGAGAGAGAGAGAGAGAGAGAGAGAGAGAGAGAGAGAGATGGGGAGTGAAGAAGCTCTCTCCTTCCCCATTACCTCCTCTTCCTGTCGGTGGTGATTGCGTGCGCCTCTGATTGGCGATTCATTACTTCAATACTCTCTCCTGCAGCTCGGCGGCCGTGCGGAGAGAGGAAGTGACCTACATAGCGCGGCGGCTCCCTCGCCTCGGCTGTCGTTTGCATTTCAAGGGGCGATGAATAATTTACGCACACACGACTCCCAATTCTCCCACATCCGAACATCGAGCGCACAGCCCACCGCAACATGACAGGCCTCAATAACGTTAGATAACTGAATTCAAATATGGATTTCTGTGTGTGTGTGTGTGTGTGTGTGTGTGTGTGTGTGTGTGTGTGTGTGTGATGGAGGAGGTGGTTGGCTTTGAGGAGGTGTGAGGAGGAGATCTTCGTGCTTGAGGCGCCAACGCTTGGAGAAACCACAGGTGAAACTTTAAAAAAAAGGGTGAAAATGGAGGTAAAAGAAGAAGAAGAAGAAGAAGAAGAAGAAGAAGAGGGGGAGGTGAGAGGAGGCAACGAGAGAGGAGAGCAGATGAGAAGAGGATGAAGAGGATGAAGAGGATGGTTCACGGGAGGAGGCATGAGAAGAGGGAGAAGAGAAGAGGACTAGGACACAATACAGAAGAAGATTAGAGAGGAGGAAACGAAAGATGTGGGGAGGAAACAAGATAAGGAGAGGAAACAAGGAGAGGAAACAAGAGGCAATGAGAGGAATCAAGAGGCGAGGAGGCAATACGAGGAGAGGAGAGGAGGAAATGAGACAAGAAGAGAGGAAACAAAGGTGGAAAGAAGTGGAAGAAACAAGAGGAGAAAAGAAGAGGAGGAAAAGCGGGGAAAGCAGAAGTGATTCAGAACAGGACATGAGAGGAGATGAAGAGGATCACGGGACGGAGAGGGGGAAAACGGAAAGAAAGACATCAATGAAAGGAATGAAAGGAGAAAGTGGTGGAGAAGGATGAAGAGGAGAGAGGATGAAGAGAGGTGGAGCGAGCAGATGATGATGAGAAGGGAAAAGTCGAGACAGGAAGGAGAAAAGGAGAGAGAGGTGAAGAGGAGTTGGATGCAAAAAAGGAATCAGTTTTTGTGTTTTATGCCATCCAGACACACACACACACACCACACACACACACACACACACACACACACACACACACACACACACACACACACACACACACACACACACACACACACGTACACACACGTACAGATGAATCGATACACAGAGGGGGAACACAATTAAATTTTAACTGAGGACCTTTACATGTAACAGAGTATTTCTACACTGTATTGCTATTTTCACTTGTCGGATTACTTCTTCTTCTTCTAATAAAGTTAAACTGTAAACAAAAACACACACACGGGAGTCAGGAAGTAGTGAGAGACTAACATATGTTAAATGGTTAGATCCTTTCATGAGATTTGATGACTAGAAATATATAAATTGTTGACTTGTTTTGGTTTAAGTTGAAACCTTTCCTCTGAATATCGTAATGTTTGACTGTGTAAGCCCGATCTGCCTGTTAGGAGATGAGGAAAGGGACAGAGGGACAAAGGACGGAGGGAGGTTAGGAGGAAAGATTAAAGGATGGAGGGAAGGAAGGGAAAGGATCAGTAGGGAATAAGGATGGATTCATTTTGTAGCACTCTGTCTTTACTGTCCGTCCCCAGACCCTCAGTATGGGTGTGTGTGTGTGAGAGAGTCAGGACCAGAATATAAAGCAGGGGAGCGGAGACACTCGGGACACATTCACAGTCTCTCCCAACACGTTGGCCCGCCCCCGGTTTGGAGAAGAAGACAGGAGCATCGACTCTATGCAGCTAAACACATTACACCTATACACCTATGACAAAAAAAACATCAATATCAGTTTAATTGTAAGATATATTCAGAATATGTTCCGGCTTTACCTTGCTGTCAGACAGCCCTTTACGATGGAGAAAAGTGGATTCATTGAATTCTGACGCTTGGTCGGTGGCTCTCTCGTCAGAAACAGACGGAAAAATCCACCTTTACTGTCCGTGCTAGAGCCCGACCGATGTACCGGAGGGGCGATATTACCGGCCGATATCAGGCATTTTCCAATGTGTCGGTATCGGCATTCATAATGGCCGACATATAAAAAAATCATCCGAATCAATATCATATATTGACAAAGAAATTATTCAGATAAATGAATATGCATGCGTTGCATTGTCTGTCCACCAGAGGACGCTCTACAACGTCCCCGTTAGTGATGGCGTTGCATTGTCTGTCCACCAGAGGACGCTCTACAACGTCCCCGTTAGTGATGGCGTTGCATAGTCTGTCCGCCAGAAGACGCTCTACAACGTCCCCGTTAGTGATGGCGTTGCATAGTCTGTCCACCAGAGGACGCTCTACAACGTCCCCGTTAGTGATGGCGTTGCATAGTCTGTCCACCAGAGGACGCTCTACAACGTCCCCGTTAGTGATGGCGTTGCATTGTCTGTCCACCAGAGGACGCTCTACAACGTCCCTGTTGGTGATGGCGTTGCATAGTCTGTCCACCAGAGGACGCTCTACAACGTCCCTGTTAGTGATGGCGTTGCATAGTCTGTCCACCAGAGGACGCTCTACAACGTCCCTGTTAGTGATGGCGTTGCATAGTCTGTCCACCAGAAGACGCTCTACAACGTCCCCGTTAGTGATGGCGTTGCATAGTCTGTCCACCAGAGGACGCTCTACAACGTCCCCGTTAGTGATGGCGTTGCATAGTCTGTCCACCAGAGGACGCTCTACAACGTCCCCGTTAGTGATGGCGTTGCATAGTCTGTCCACCAGAGGACGCTCTACAACGTCCCTGTTAGTGATGGCGTTGCATAGTCTGTCCACCAGAGGACGCTCTACAACGTCCCGGTTAGTGATGGCGTTGCATAGTCTGTCCACCAGAGGACACTCTACAATGTCCCTGTTAGTGATGGAGTTGCATAGTCTGTCCACCAGAGGACGCTCTACAACGTCCCTGTTGGCAACAGATTTTTTTTTTGTTAATGTGTTTTTATGTTTCCTATCTTAAGTTTGTATTTTTCTACATTTTATTTATGAGAACTTTAATATATTTTGATGTTCTGTTGTGACAATAAAACAAATGAACAAATGAAAACACAAGAACATGGGACGTTCACTCAGGAGACCGGGGTTCGTGTCCTTTTCTGGTCCCACGTGTGTTACTGAAACGTACATTTGGTTCCGACCCAGAGCGCCAAAAAGTGACGCAAAGAGTGTCTAGATATCTAAATGTCTAAATATAACGCTAAAGGAGCGTATACAGCGTACACACATATACAAGGATAGCTCAATATACGTACAGATGACAGACAAGGAAGTCTGCGTCTATGTTTATTCAAAGTTTTGATGTCATGTTGTCTTATGGAGAAAATGAACAGGATGTCATTGTTGAGCTTTAAAGGGATAGAACAGCATCTGGAGGGGTATAAATGGTGGAAAGGCATCCTATTCAGCATCTTTTTGACTTTTGCTTTACCTTTAATATTTAAGTAGTGCAGAGTACACAATGGAAAACTCCTTGACTACGAGTTAAGATTAAAAGGTTTCAATTCAAGTAAACAACGAAAAGGTCTTTGGTAAAAATAACATGAGTAAAAATAGGGAAAGGTGTAAATGATTTGATTTGAGGGGTTGCCATGTTAACAGAAGTTTTATGTCGATGGTTGTCATGGTTCAACCTGCTCCATGTAAAGTATATTTAGTTGATTTAGTTCCAGCATTAAAAGCTTCTGTGGTGCCACAGCAAGCTCTCACTGCAGGTTATTATCTGCTCGGAAAAGATGAACACAGGTCATTTTTAAAGGTGCAGACATATAGTGATATATTGTGATGGGAGCCTAATTAAACAAGTGGAATTACAATATTGTGTCCATGCATAACTTGGGAACTTGAAATGTGTGTGTGAAAAATCCCCAAAACCAACAAACAGCTAAAACTATGTTGACCAAGAAAATCGCATTCGCTAAACCCACCAGACTCCATGTAAATAAACAGCAATTTTAGCATCGTAAAATACACTAAATCCAAAGTCAAGAGAAACAAAATAAAAATATGAAAAGACGTTTTGGGTTGTCTTTCCACTTTTCCAATCATCACAACTCTGGTTTTGGTTAAAATAAACACGTAGTTTAGCGATTTACATGTGAAAATGTGTTTGCTCTATACACGCTGAAAGTGTTGCTTTTTGAAACGGAGTCTGGTGCGTTGAGCGCTGGTGACCTCAGAGCTGGTTCTGGTTTCTGGTCTTACAACGTCTATCTATGTAGGATCCTTCCATTATCTTGTCACACAGCCTTTTATCATCAAAAACACCATTTTTAGGGGGACGCTAACTGACACTGAGCATTTGCCCCATAGAGTTACATTACAGTTGTTTTTTAAGTTTGTCTCTTATTTTATTTTTTTGTCACTTTTGTCGCCCTAGTGTTGCCTTCCTTCTTTCAACTCTGTTTCTTTTTCAAAGTTTTTATTAATATTTCTGACCTATTCTTGCCATACTTCCTTCTTTCTACCACCTCTTTCCAAGGTTGTTGTAAAAATCAACACTTCTGTTGACGCCTTTTATCAATGTTTTTTTTACTTTTTCCTTACGTTTTTGTCTCTTTTTTCAAAGCTTTTGACTTTTTTTTCAACGTTTGTTGCTTTTTTGGACGTTTAACACTACGTGACACTAATTAATTAACTTTAGTTTTACAGTTATTTTTGGAATTATTGTCAGTAAACCTAATTTTTAGGAAATTAAACCTAATGTTTATGTTAGAAAAGCAGAAATTAGGAATGATTTAGACTAAAATTAAAGGAATGGATGTTGATGGATAATCACAGACCGGAATATGTCAATTTTTACTCAATACTATTTCAAAAACACTTCAATTTGTTTTTTAAATGCTATAAAATTGAATAGGACGCCCAAAAATTTATGAAAGTAGAGATTTGTACTGGCCAAAGAGTGTTGGGTGGAATCAATCATGTTATTTTGGGGAATTAAAAACAACACTGATGTAGGAAAACAGATCAATTTGACCCGAGGACAACATGAGTGTTAAAAAACAACAACTTTTTGTTGCCTTTTTTCATTAGCATTTAAATGTTACATGGTACATGGCTGTTGTTTAGTAAATCTATCGCTCCTCTGTTCTTCTTTATGTAGAGGACTTTTTCTTCCTACCAAAAATTATTTGCGCTGGTTAGGGGGTGCGTAGCTTAAAAAAACATACATACTGTACATTTGTTGAAATATCTAAGTACTGAAAAGTATGGAAGTTTATGTGGGAATCAATAAGGAGACATGTTTAATGAGATACTTTAAATTTTAGATGAACAATCTGGTGCATTGGAGTATTTGTCACGGTATATTTGGGTATGGAAGGACAGTATATGGTAGTTTATGGGGAGTATAGTGGTGTATTGGGAGGTGAATGAGGTATAACGCTGTAATCAGCTCACTGCAGGAGGGAAACCAGTGGAGCTTATTAGCTTCTGCAGAGAGAGAGAGAGAGAGAGAGAGAGAGAGAGAGAGAGAGAGAGAGAGAGAGAGAGAGAGAGAGAATGAGGCTGACATTCGCTCTGTGTTTGAAACGGGAGACTGTTAATCCTGTGCAGCCAAGAGCTTTAAGCTCTCAGAAACACACACATACACATTGTTGTCCTGTATTTATGTCCTTGTGAGGACGTTCAACTGACAAAACCACAATTTCAAGCCCCTCACAATGTTAAATAGGGCTGCAACTAACGATTATTTGTGAGGGTTTTAATCTGTCGATTGATCTGTTGATTATTTTCTTGATTAATTAGTTGTTTGGTCTCTAAAATGTCAGAAAATGGTGGAAAATGTTGATCAGTGTTTCCCAGAAGCCCCAGATTTTGTTCACAACTCACAGATATTCAGTTTACTGTCACAGAGGAGAGAAGAAACTAGAAATAATTTACATTTAACAAGCAGACATCAGAGAACGGATTGATCATAAAACAAGTAGGTGATTGATTTAACAGTTGACAACTAGTCGATTAAATAGATTAATCTTTGCAGATCTTCTCATAAATAAATTCTAATTCTAACTTTAACCCTGGAGATGTCCTCTGAAGAAACGATGACCCGGTAAATGTTTGTTTATCTGTCGGGCCCACAACCCTTCTGGTTGATTCTCTCAGCTCTCATAGTGGCGTTTAGGGAGTTAGTGTGCAGCTCGTATTGCTTTGCCAGACCTTCCTCCACGGAGCCGCAGAGGAAGATCTGGCTAGTCCACACAGCATTCCGGGACGGGACAAAAACGTGATCTGGTTTATTGGCATTTCTTTAAACCAATCACGATTGTCTTAGTGCCGGACGGAGTAACGGTGCCTCTGGTTAATAGCCTCGGGAAGGAACTTGTTTTGATGGAACATGTGTACGTTCAGTAGCGGCACCGGAGCAATCCTGGAGGTGTAACGTCGTGGGTATAGTATCGTATGCAGGTAAATGAGCAGTGTGGGAAAGATAAATGGCTGGAATCCGGGCGTGACATATGTGTAAATACAAGCAGGTGATTATCGCCTGCTGAGGAGATATTAAAATAATAACAATAATTATAATTATACTGTTTATTGATCCCAGGTGGGGAAATTAAAATGTACACTCTGTTTTGTTAGAATCACTACGCACAGGCATATTTGTGCTGGATGTGATGCACACAGACATCAGTTTGCTGGTATTTGATCCATTTGAGTCGTTGTGGTTGTTGGTTGCTGGATGGTAAAAATGTTTACTGAAGAGCAGAGAAAGATGCCCCGTCAGCATCTCTCTTGTGGGGCAATTTTAAATTTTCACGGCCAATATCATACACAACCAGCTGGTTAGACACATCACCAACCATTGTCTCCTTCATCTCGGCTCACTAAGAGAACTACAGCCAATGAGGACCCAGTGGGGTCCACCGCTGAGACTCCGCTGGTCAAAGTTCACTAAAGTTGAACTCCACGCGATGCAAAGATGCAACTGTGCTTTGCCACCACAAACAAATGTTGTATCCGTCCTTTTTCTTCAAATCAAGTGAACAGGAGGCGGATATTCGTTAATTTCACGCACGTGTGACCGTGTCCTCAAAAAACCCATTTTGAATGTTATCACTCCATTGAGTGGACGTTACCAGTGGTTACCAGCCCCATAGGACGTTTTCACACCTGTAGTGTGTTGGCTTTGGTCCGAATCAGTTGGTGAGTTTTTGATTTCAATTTGGCCTCGGCTGGTTTGGTTCGGTTTGGTTTCACACCTGAAAGAATCCAAGGGTACCAAAATGCACATTTACAAATCATGCAAGAACGTCCACTCCTCTTATTGGTAGGATGTTTCTGGAGGCGGGAGCAAGACAGTAAATCCAGGAAGAAGGTCCTGGAGGGCCTTAATTTTAAGTTTTATTATTATGTATGGGCGATATATGTGTGTATATGTGTGATTAATTTGTGTATATGTGTGGTATATGTGTGATATATGTGTGCATATGTGTTTGTTGTGTTATGGTTGTCTTGCTAACCGGATGCCAAAAATTTCCTTTGGGATAAATAAAGTATCTATCTATCTATCTATCTATCTATCTATCTATCCATCCATCCATCCATCCATCCATCCATCCATCCATCCATCTATCTATCCATCTATCTATCAATAAATGATGGGCAAAACGAAAAAATACATTTAAGTTGTAATAAATAAGAAACCCCCGTTATCCTTGAACAAGAGCTCTGGAAAAGTTCCTCACTGAGCCTTCAAATTGAATAAAACTCCATCGATAACCAACTTGTGGTAACACATGTATATTCCAATAAATGATATTAAATACAACCACACTATCTCCTGTTTTAATATCTCTGCTGCTGCTTTCTGGCTCTGTGTCGGGGAAAATGCAGGAGGGCAAAGTGCAGCGCTCGCCGCCCATGCATGCAGCCGGGGGAGCGCTCGGCGGCAGCCATCTTTACGTTCTTATCTCGCTCCCATACGCCCCCCCGCAGGCCAGGCTCAGCCCTGCTGTAATTGACTTTCTCCCACTGAGCCTGGTGGAGGCTTCAGGCTGCAGAGCTGCACTGAAAAACCTATTACACACTGCTGCACACCTACACACTGCAGACCTATAGAGAGAGAGAGGGACAGGAGGAGGGAGCGAGGATCCGATATCATCCGAAGAAGTCGACGGCATCCGTCTGTTGGTTCAGATCCAAACAGGTAGGAACGACAGAAATCTGACTAACCAGCTTAGATCAGTGTGAGGATGACAGATGTGTGTGTGCGTGTGCGTGTGCGTGTGCGTGTGTGTGTGTGTGTGTGTGTGTAAAGGTGTGAATGTGATCTGTCAAAACCAACCTGCAGAGGCTGGAAACTCAAGTATCTGTAATCTATCTCAGTAAACATCACGCTGCTTTTATTGTCAGAGTTATGTGATGAGAGCCGACAACCAGGGCCACACTGAGGAGGAAGACAAGGTTATGTTCTTCTAGTTCATCTTCAATTCTTATTGAAAAGTTTTGAATTCAGATAACAGTCGACCGTGGCCACAAACAAACAGGCTGGGTGAAAAAAAAGTGGCTTCAAGGTGGCTTTACAATCTGTACAGCATAGGACACACTCTGTCCTTAAACCCTTGATTTGGATGAGGAATGAAATCCCCCAAAAATCTTTTTACAGGGAAAAAAATGGAAAGCCCAACAGAGGAGGGATCTCTCTTCCATGGCAGGCAGACAGGAAATATAATAAATAAATGTTTTTTGTACAAAATAACCAAGCGGAAACCTCAGGGTTTGAAAAGTGAAGCCAATGCTGAAGTCTCTTAAAGCTGCGTTCGGTCTCATTTCCAGCAGGGGGCGACGCCACTGGCTCCAAAAAGATAATCACTTTTCACTTGATTTATTAGCTCAGTAAATGGTCTGAATTGCTAGTTTAAAAGTGGTCATATAATGCTTTTTTGGCAATGTCTCACTCTGCAGCTAGAACAGAGAGCTCAACACACAGGGTGAAATGAGGAGCTGCAGCAATGTGCAGTACAGCAAAAATTAGGCGTTTAAAAAAATTTAAAGCACGTAAACCTATTCTAGTACAACCTCTAAATATTATATAATATGCTAGCTGCTGTCTTTAGATGTGAGATGGTGTCAAGACTTTCTGGTCTTTTCTTTTTAAAGACCAAAGTAAATGGTAGGCATTTGATTGTAAACATATAGTGAACAGATTGAACCGGAGCCACAAGACCTCGTCTCCACTATGGAAACCTGCAGAGAGGACGGACTACACACAATCTGTACACAAGCTATACAATCAATCACAAAACTCTTTATTCCATAACAGGCCCTTTCTTGCAGCCTATCCCCAAAGCAAAGCTGCAAAACTTTCAATGTGAAAATCTTTTTTTCTTCTATTTATCGAGACAAAAGGTGGTTCACGTTTTGAGTTTGCATTCATGAGACATTAGAGTCCTTGTCTTTTCAAGCCATTGTGTTTAGAGTCCTTATTTTGGTCCTGTCCCTGTCACTAAAAAAGCCATTATTTGAGAATTTACGGTAAATGTGTGTTTGATTGGATGATAGATTGGATGTGTCCATCCAAATTTTGTGCAAGTTTTGAGCAAAGACGAATGCAAAATAAAATGCAGATAAAAGCATCTCTATCAATTACTCTTTATATAATTATTTTAACTAGTTTTTATTCTCCTATTTAATCTGCCTTATTCTCTTTTATTTTAGTTTTATCTTGTATTTTATATTACTCTTTTTAAATTCTGCTCATGTCTTTATGTATCGTCATTTTTCCTTTTTCCAGCTTGTTTCAATGCCTTTTTATGTTTTATGCAAATTAATTGCCTTGTTGAAAGGTGCTTTTCTGAAAAAACTTGCTTTTCCTTTCACAGTAAAAGCTGAAATTAAATAGAAACTTGACCTCCTGAATGTGATTCTGGCGGTGATGAAAGCCATACGCTACAAGAATAATGATTCAAAAGTTCATGGCTTTGTGCATCTCTGAATTATTAAATGCCAGGCAAGTTGAAGTGCCAATAAATGTGTTTAAAAAAATAAATAAATAAAAAATAAAGAACTATTTCCAAAAGACAAAACGTCAAAACTGTCAAACCAAACAGAGCCTAGGAAACTAATAGTGTTTTTCCATAACGTGGTACCTGCTTGACTCCACTCACCTTTTCTGGTTTTCCATTGTGACAAAGAGTCCCTGGTACCTGCTAACAGGAACTTTATTTAGTGCCATCTTCGTCGAGGTTCCTAGCGAGGTGAGGCGATACCAAAAGGTGACGTGAGAACCTGCAGACGGCTGATTGGTCGGAGAGAATCATCCCTAATCGCTGCGTCATCATCATTAGCGACAGTCGGGGGTGCCCTGAACAAACCTGCCATTTTTAAACAGTTTAGCCAGCTGTGTTTTTTGGCAGTGTGTAAGCACCAAAACAGAGACACAGAGAGGAGGGCCGGGTGTTATGGGCTGCAAGATATTCTGCCGGATGCACGTATTTTTCGTTACGTTCCGCTTTGTTTGTGATGGATATTTAAATTTGGTGGATTTTGGTGCATAAAAATACGAGAGGATGTAAATGAAGACTGGTCTAAAAATACATACAGTATACTGCCTTGGCAATTGGTGTGTGAGGGGTTCATGTTCACTAGAAATAACACACATTTTTAGAAATTTCACAGAGAGAGCAAATATTTATTAAAACCTTGTTTGTCCCGTTTCTGTGTTACCTGCGCAAAATTAATTCAATTTTTTTACATTTCATTCATTCATTTCAGCTCAGTTTTCTGTTATGTCGGAGTCGACGCTGTCATGTACGACATAATTCTACGTGGTATGAAGTAATATTTAATATCTCCAGATCAATGCAGTGTAAAGACTTACTCTTTTGTTGGTTTAGAAGCAGAGAAAAGTCCCGTTTTAACAAGGTCCTCCTCTAACATTTGTAGGCCATCCACAAGCTTTCTTTAATGCATTGTGGAATTACAGTGTCTTTGAAACAAAGATAAATAATTATGAATCCAAAAATCAACTCACAAACTCTGTTTTGCTCCGCGACCTTTCAAGTCAGCGTCACAACCTGCTAGCCATTAGCTCCAGCCTCCATGAACATGTTTGGTGTCTCTGTAGACCTTCCAGAAGCTCAGATATCCGACTGGGAAGACAGGGACTTTTCGGAGACTCTGACGAGTAATTCCAGAGCGATAAATCTACAACTGAACGGCTGTTTACTCATCTGTCATCTGTCTGTCATCTGTCTGCATGAAAAAATAAAAGTAATCCTCCAGTCTGTTCAGGATCCAAGATGGCGCTGACTGATTGGTGCATCCACCAATCACATGCAGTTTTGTAAACTAAAGGTGTGTTTAGTTAGCCAATAGAAAAGCCTAGCGGGCAGGCCTTGTATCCAGTGTGTGTTTGTATTGTTAAACAGTGGTTACTGGATGTAAACCCAGTTCTATGAGTATGTGAGAAGGCCAGAATGAAGCCGAATGGCTGATTTGAGTGTGATTTGGCCTTCTGATGTCTAATAGCAGATTGAAAATGAATTGAGATGAGAAAACAAACCTTTTTGGATAAAAGCGTATGGACATTTATGGGGAAAAACCTAAATAGTTCTTTGTTAGTTACACAGTACATTTTATTATAATTGTTATATTATTTTTATTTCCCCTGATTGCCAAGACTTGGGATTACATTTTTCAAGCCGAATTGGTTTAGTTAGTTGATGATTTTCAAAAAGTTTCTATGTCAAATTTTTTTTCTTTCTGTCACCCAACACGTCAAAAACAGTAAGATGTATGGTTCCCTACAACGCTCTTCTCAAGTGAAATAAATGATTAATAATAAACATCATTGCATTCGCGTGTTTTATTGAATTTTATACCATTTGAAGAAAAATTGACAAAAGAACGTTTAAAAAAGTGACAAAAATGTCAGAAAAAGTGACAAAAATGTGGGTTAAAAACAACAAAAACGTCAAGAGAAAAATTAACATGTTGTGAGAATCAGGACCCAAATGAAAAGACCGTCAGGAAAAAGTAAGCTTTGAGGATTTACAGTTTTTCTCAATTGCTAAAACACTAAAACCCATTGGCTGAACTCATTTAGCTAATTGTGCAGTCTGCGGTCAATACTTTCAACCATTTCAAATGGTGAAACACAATTTGCAGATTTGCACCTTTTGAGCAAAACTCTAAACTCTAAACACCTTCGGCACTCTAAAGCACATGGCATCCATACTGGGGAACACAAGTGGCAATAATCCAATACAATGGAGAACACGTGTCATTGATTGAACACAACCACTCAAAATTGATTTCACTTGTTTCAAATGATGTGACACAACCAATGTAAGCCAGTTACTGCAACCCAACACAAAGACAAGAAGAAGCACATTGATCACATTAACTCCTTTAATTTTTGTCCCTTTTAGTGTTGTATACTGTGTAATGTCCCTTTTAGTATTAGTACCCAGCTGTATACTGTTTAATGAACAAATCTTATGGCCCTGAACATTGTGCTTTCCATTTGTAAACAGTTCTGACTGCTCAATAGATTGTGACTGGTTGCAGGTTCATATCAACAAAGAACAAGAATTACAGTATCACAGAGACGAAGAACAAGTCTGTGAGATGCAGGGTACAGCACTGTAAAAATAGGGGTACAAGGAGGAGGAAGAACAAAAGAAACTGAAAGCAGAGCAGTAATTTCTGATCAGTTTTGAGCTACTATGATAGAACATGCTGTCAAAAGACAATGATGGAAAAATATGAAATTCGTTTTGAGATTAAGAATGTGCTGCTCCCTTGAACAATGTGTTCACTATTTTTTGGTGTATTGTGTACTGACTGCTTGATGCTGTATATCATTTTGATTACTTTGTTTATCATTTGAGAGCAGGGTTTGGTTTTGAACGCAGGTAAAATGCGAGAGGAGTCAGAGGTTTTGTAAATAGTGCTTGAAGATGAGGTTTTGTGTTTAATGTTTTCAGAAAATGGAACGAGGTTGCAGAAATTGTGTTTCAGCAATTGAGAAAAACTGTAATACAATAACCCAGACAGACAAAAGGAGTCCTCAACACAGCGGGCAAAAGTAGTCCAACAAAGTGGAAGTCAAAAAACGGGAGTTGCAAAAAACAGGAAGACAGAGACTATCGTCGGGGTTACTGGCGGACACTCAGAATCTGCAAATTGTCACCAATGAAAAGGTTTCATGTAAATTGGATGATGTTTGTCATATAAGGCTGATTTCCAGTTGCCAGTTGGCGGCGCTATCCCCAAAAGTCCATATTGGCCTGTAGATGTCCTCAGGCCTGGACTCTTGGTGATTGTGGGATATTTCAAGCAGATACGACAACGTACACTGTAGTCACAGCCCCTTTCTCCTTCATCGCTAAACACTCAAAATGGCCGCCACGCCTACACCGTTTGTGCTGGGAAAAAGAAAGAAAGAAAGACAGAAAGAATAATTATAAGAATTCCTTCTGCGTTTGGGCCCCAACGATTTTGTGAGTACTATGGTTACCTGGTCCTCAGGTCTCTGCAGGGTAAATCCAGACGACTAGCTAGACTACCTGTCCAATCGGAGGTTTCTGTGCAAAACCAGTTCCTTCCCGAGGCTATTTTGCGGAGGCAACCCGGCTTCTCCCTGGTGCTTAGCACCGCCCAAGATGATTGTGATTGGTTTAAAGAAATGCCAATAAACCAGACCATGTTGTACTCCCATCCCAGAATGCTGTGTGGACTACACGGACCCTCCTCCGCAGCGCTGTGGAGGAAGGTCTGGTGAAGCGAGAATACTACAACTTCAATCAACTTCTTCCACCTTTTTACTTGTTGCTCAAACTGCAAATAGCTGAAAATAGATTTGAGAGTTAAATCTTTACCGAAGACTGAAACCAGAGAGAGAGAGGGAGAAAGAGAGAGAGAGAGAGAGAGAGAGAATGAGAGAGAGAGAGACCCGTGTTTCTTATCTCATTCTCAATGTTTTATTGAAGGCAGAGTCTAACTAGGCCAACATGTTCAAAGTAAGCTCGCTCTGCCTCTCTCCCTCTCTCTCTCCCTCTCTCTCTCTCTCTCTCTCTCTCTCTCTCTCTCTCTCTCTCTCTGTCCTCAGTTCACTCCGGTCGGCTGACGGAGAGACAGAGGGAAGAAGAAGAAGACAGGTGTGGAAAAAGAGGGAGACAGATGAATGAAGGGATATAGACAGTCAGAAGGATGTGGGATAAAAGAAGGATGAAGGGAGGAGGAAATAATGAGTGGCGGAGGTTTAAGTTCAGGGAAGTGTGGAGGACAGGATTGGAGAAGGAAAGGATGGAGGGACAGAAAAGAGGTAAAACACAGAGAACTGGAGGAAAACAGATAAAAAGGACACAAAATAGAGGTTTGAACTAATGAAAAACTTCCTCTGGTCTGAAAACGCTGAATGAAATTTTTTAATTTATTTATATTTTTATTTATTTTTTACAGATTGACATCATTGCCTTTTAAAAAAAACGTATGAATCAGTGTTAGAAAATCAGTCTGTTTGATGATCTGACACCGCCGGGGTTAAGGTTAGATGAAAATCAACACTTTTGTTGATGCTTTTTCTCAATGATTTTAACTTTTTCTTTCATTTTTGTTTCTTTTTTCAACACGTTTGACACTTTTTTGAATGTTTGTCACTTTTTTGGACGTTTTCACCACTAGATAACACTGACTTATTAACCTTTGTTTTACAGCCATTTTTGGAATTCATGGTCAATAAGCCTAATTTGTAGGACATCACACTTAATGTTTGAGTTCTAAAAGCAGAAATTAGGAATTATTTAGACTAAAATGAAAAGAATGTATAGTATGTTCGTGGATAATCACAGAAAGGAGTATGTCACATATGCCACATTCGTATGGCGATGGAGTCAAATTGCCAAAGACATTTTATTGAGCTTTACAATAAACCTAATTTGCATATCTGCAATCATGTCTCTCCTGATTGAAATGATGCTCATCAACCATGCCCTTGTAGCCGAGCTGCACCAATCACAGCGGTGTATCTGATGTAGGCGTGGCCAGAAGCGACCTGAACAGATGAAGTCATCAGTAAACACTGAACAATGGCTACAGATGAACACCAGTTCAGCTCTGGCCGCTACAATGAACGAGTTAGACTGGGCTTTTCATCTAAAAGAGGAACAGGAGACGGTGCTCGAATTGTTTCTTTGCAAGAAGGACGTGTTGGCTGTGTTGCCGACTGGATACGGCAAGAGTTTAATCTACCAGTTAGCTCCTCTTGGTGCCGCCCCTCGAGTTGGGCCATTTTCATTACTCCATGCTAGAGACTTAATCTTTGGATTACCAGGTTAGAATACTGTGTGGACTCACCAGACCCTCCTCCGCAGCGCTGTGGAGGAAGGTCTGGCAAAGCGAGACTAAGGTTAGGCCAATCAATCCTTGGTTAAGTTTAGGGAAAGATCATGGTTTGGGTTCAATGGACTCATTGATTGAGGTCAGGGGTCAAATGTAGTCATAGTTAACCCTTGTGCTGTCTTCACTTCGGGGAGCCTCTCGTATCCCTCGGGGTCAAATTGACCCGGGACTTATTTGGGGTTTTAAAAACAATTCTGAAAAATCTTTTTACTTCATAACCTATTAACAAATTTTGTCTTTATCTCAATTTCAAACAATTGAGATAACACACAGTATATGTTTAGGGAATTCATCAGTCTCTACTAGAACACAATTAAAAATGGAAGTGTGGTTCATTTTTTGTAATAAGGTTATACAGTAATCCCTCGTTTATCGCGGGGGTTACGTTCCGAAAATGACCCGCGATAAGTGAAATCCGCGAAATAGAAAACTTTTTTTTTTTTTACAATTAGCAACTATTACATGTATACAAATACAGTGACTCACGTGTAGGCCGTTTCACTGCTCTTCAGACTGGGCCGCTGCATCCTGACTGCGCTCTGCAGTGTTCTCTTCTTCTGACGTTTGTATCCAGGGTTATGTTTTTTTTCCTGCAGTCATTAATCCACAGAGCTAATGCCGTCTCCATCCGTACCATGGTCTTGTTGCGAACAGTTACAACCCTTTTTGCATTCGTATTAAAATTGACTGCTGCTGTCGTCCTTATGTTTTTTTCCTCCTCTTTATGTAACGAACGGAAGATTCATTGATTCCGTAATGGCGAGCAACGGCTGCATAGCTTTTACCTTCCCTTAGCATGTCCAGAAGTTTAACTTTATCTGAGATAGGTAGCATCTTCCGCCGTTTGGGCCATCCGCAGGTGCTTTTGTCGGTCCAGGCCGTTTCGTCGACATTATGGGTTTAGGAGATGTTCGAAATTACAAGATAATTTGGCCAATTTAATGTAAATTTGCCAAGCTGTTTTATGTACGTACACATAACTGCACGAGACGACAAAATGATAGCACAATTCGTAGCATGTTTTGATACAAGAAGCGGGAGTGAGTTTTTAGCGAATCAGAATGCAGAGCACAATGCACCAAAAAAAAAAAAAATGCATTATGAAAATCCGCGAAATAGCGAATCCGCGATAAGTGAACCGCGAAGTGGCGAGGGATCACTGTAATTCATGTTAAAAATCCACTACGTGATCATTCTTATCTTGGAAAAAGTGGTCATATCCAGAATAATTTTCTGAATTGAGTCAGGAATACATGTTTATCACAGAAAATAAGATAAGGCCGTTGAGTTTCAGGTAGAAAAAATTTAACTTGAACCATTCTTCTTGTAAAAATTTAAAATGGGTCAATTTGACCCCAATACCATGCAAGGGTTAAAAGCTCCTTTGCTTCTGACGGAGAAGAGGCGTTATCTAATTCCTGCTGCAGGGCTTCATCACTTGACCTTAAAACATGTTGTTTGGGGCCCACGCTCTGAAACGACTGGTGCTGGTGTTTCCCTTTGGAGGACCGTCTCTGCTCTGATTGGTGGAGAGTCTGCCACTGTGAGTGCATTATTCAGACTGAATGAGCAGAACCTCTAATCTGACTGGTGTGACCAGTTTCCCTCCATGTGACCTCCTCACAGCTGCCACACACAGATGTTGTAGGGGTGTCACTCCCCAAGTCGAGTGCAGCTTTGACTCGCACTTTGCGACATGTGAAGCTGTGAGATGCGCATGCAAGTAGCATACAAGATGCTAATGAGAGACTTCTGCAAGGTCAATGCCGTAAAAGGTTAGCATCAAACACAACAAAGGCTGTCAGTGGAATGGTGTTTTGAGCTAACGTTAGCAAACAATCATAGATAGCTGCAACGTTTTTGAAATGACGGCTAGCGTAGCTACAAGTTAGCATCAAACACAACAAAGGCTGTCAGTGGAATGGCGTTTTGAGCTAACTTTAGCAAACAATCATAGATAGCTGCAACGTTTTTGAAATGACGGATAGCGTAGCTACAAGTTAGCATCAAACACAACAAAGGCTGTCAGTGGAATGGCGTTTTGAGCTAACTTTAGCAAACAATCATAGATAGCTGCAACGTTTTTGAAATGACGGATAGCGTAGCTACAAGTTAGCATCAAACACAACAAAGGCTGTCAGTGGAATGGCGTTTTGAGCTAACTTTAGCAATCAAACAATCATAGATAGCTGCAACGTTTTTGAAATGTTTCAAATCTCCTGTTATTGTCTGTAATGAGAAACGTTTTTCATTTCATGGATTTCACAAATTTCAGTACGACAGTTAACCGTTTATATCTGAGCATGCGCGACTCAAATCTGCACTCGACTCACATCGGAGAGTGACAGCGGTTTGTAAAAATGTTGACACAGGACTTAGAAAAAGGAAAATATTGCCTATTGTTTATTTACTGTACTTCTGCTTCCTGTCGCCAAATAAGAACTAAACGTGGAGAAGCAGCGTTCATTTTTTGTTGAATGCACCAAAACATCTGGAACAAACTCCCAGAAAACCGCAGCTCCGCTCCAACTTCTTTTCTTTTAAAGATTATTTTTCGGGCATTTTAGGCCTTTAACTGACAGAACAGTTGAAGACATGAAAGGGGGGAGAGAGGGGGAGTGACATGCAGCAAAGGACTGCAGGTCGGAGTCTAACCCTGGCCCACTGCGTTGAGGAGCAAACCTCTACATGTGGGACCCCGCTCTACCAACTGAGCTATCTGGGTGCCGTTACTTCTTTTCATTTCCTTTATTAAATAGTGACAGTGGAGGGACAGGAAAGTGGGGAGAGAGTGGAGGATGAGACGCAGCAACGGGCCAAAGGTCAGAAATCAAACCCGGGCCGCTGGAAAGGACTCAGCCTACATGGGGCGCACGCTCTCCCGGGTGAGCTAGAGGTCGCCCCGGCTCTCCGTTCTTTTAAATCAGGGCAGAAGAAGTTGTTTTTCATGATGCCTTTTTTTTTAATTTCCAACACTGCACTGTAACTTTTGATTTTTGTCTTGTTCTATTTTGGCTGTTTTCATATTCCCTTTTACTATAATAATGAATGTTTTTAATAGTTTTTAACGGCTCTTTAATGGTTTGTGTAAAGCACTCTGAATTGAAATGTGCTATACGAATAAAGCAGCCTCGCCTCGCCTTACTAAATCTGGGATTTTATGAATGGACTTTGGTGCAGATGCTGTGCGGATCTTTTTGAGAACAGTCCCTCCATTGTCAAAAGAAGTGAAAAGACAAAAAGCAAGAAACAACCATCCTTTCTGGACCTTTTTTCTCTTGTGTTGCTGGTTCTGTGTTGTTTCTTGTTGCTGGTTTAATGCCGTTCAGTTGTTCCGCTGCTGTCTGTTGATTCTGTTCCCGTGTTGGTTGTGGAGTGCACTGAGACCAAGTTTCATGGTGATTTTACATTCTAAATACAAATTGATTGATTTATTTGACGATCTAACAACCGGGAAGTTATTTTAATAAGAAAATAAAAAATGTAATACTTAAGCCAGGATGTGAATAATGAAAGGCTAATGAAATTAGAGTCTAAATTAGAGTCTGACTGCTTTGTTACACAGAGCTGAACAAAGAGAATTACACACGTCGATGCATTTCGACGCTTAAAGAGACTTCTGTGTGTGTGTGTGTGTGTGTGTGTGTGTGTGTGTGTGTGTGTGTGTGTGTGTGTGTGTGTGTGTGTGTGTGTGTGTGTGAGTGAGAGAGAGAGAGAAGCGTGTTAGAGAAAGGCAGGGAATGCAAAGGCATCCTTGAGGAGCTTGCTTGCGCACGCACGCACGCACGCACGCACGCCCACCGCTGGCCCTCCGTTGGGCACGTCGCCGTCTTTGCGTGCGCGTCCCTGAGAAATAAAGAAAAAGAGGGTGGGGGGAGCAAGAGGAGGAAGTAAAGAGGAAAAGAGAGGTAAACCCGCCGTCTTTCCTTTTCTTTCTTTTTCTGCTGCAGTGTCTTATTCTCCCTCCACCATCTTCATCACCAACATCCTCTTCTCCCTCCTGTCTCTATCTGTCTGTCTGTCTGTCTGGGTCTCCCCCCCTTCCTCCTCCCTCCCTCCAGTGAAGGCACGGCCAGATACACGGTGACAAAAGAGAGAGAGAGAACGCGCGAGAGAGAGAGAGCGAGAGAGAGCGAGAGAGAGAGAGAGAGTGTGTGTGTGACAGAGAGAGGTAGAGAGGGAGGCTGCAGACTTTCCGAGCAGAGGAGGAAAAGGGAGAGGAGGAAGAAGAGAAACTGTAGAGGAGTCTCCATCTTCGCCATTCCAGTATGTTTTCTCTTTTCTTTCTTTCTATAACATTCCTCACAACACTCATTAACTGCGTCAGACGCGATGTAGCCTGTGTGCGTCTTTGAACGCGCCTCACAGCTCCGGTCACCTCTAAAATATCCCTGTAACGTTCACTGACTGAGTGTGTCAGTCACGCTCCTGTTGTCTCGCAGGGCAGATGTGTTGACAGTCTTCTTTAATGTCTCCGGAATCAGATCTGACATGTCTGCATGCGTCATACGTGTGGCAGTCATGCTTCTGTTGTTTCAAGGCGCGTATCTTCTGACATTCCTATAGGATTTTGTTAGAATGTGTCACGATGCACGGTTATAGTCTTAAATGTAGCTTTGCCTTCTGCAATATCTCTGTAATGAGCTCTGAAAGTGTGTCTGCATGTGTCATATGAGACTACTAGAGTGTGGTGGTCATGCTTCTGTTGTTTCAAGGTACATATCTTATTATATTCCTGTAATATTTGTGTTATTATGTGTCATAATGCAGCGTTATAGTCTTATATTTAGCTTTACCTTCCATAATAATAATATCTGTAATGAGCACTGAAAGTGTGTTTACATGTGCCATATATTAGTGGCAGTGATGCTGCTGTTGTTTCAAGGCACGTTATCTTAAGCTATCTCTGTAATATTTATATTATAATATGTCATAATGCAGCGTTATAATGTTATATTTATTATTTAGCTTTATATTGTGTAAAACTCTGTAATGAGCTCTGTAAGTGTGTCTGCATGTGTCTTATGGTACTACTATAGTGTGGCAGTGATGCTTCTGTTGTTTCAAGGCACATATCTTATTAATATTAATATTTGTGTTATTATGTGTCACGATGCAGCGTTATAGGCTTACATTTAGCTTTACCTTCCATAAAATCTCTGCAACGAGCTCTGAAAGTGTGCCCGCATGTGTCTTATGATACTCCCGTCATTTTTGTCTCAAGGCTCGTCTCTTATGATATTCCTGTAATATTTGTGTTTTAATGTGTCATAATGCAGCGTTGGTAGTCTTATATTTAGCTTTATATCCGGAATAATGTTGCTACATTCCTCCAGTGAGCTGTGCTGCTCCCTCTCCTGTGACCTGATAGCACCTTTTGATATTTATGCTCATGTTTCATTATCATAGCCGTATATAATTTGTGTTATGACTTTAAGACGCCCGTGGTGCTTCGTAATATCTTATAATATGTCGGTAATGTTCCTACAGGGTGCTGTGTGAAGGCTGCATTGTTTGGTATAGCGGCTATAGAATGGAGGATAATAGGATGTGATAATCCAGTCTGGTACCAGTGTGCGTGATGTGTTATATTCCTACAGGGTGTCAGTGCTCGTATTAGGGCTGTAATTCTTCCACAGAGTGTCTGTGCTTCTAATTAGTGGGTCTGCAGTGACCTTATGGCACCTTTTTTATTTTTTATTTTTTTAGTTTCGCTGTTTGCACACCAACATTTGCAACAGCATCCGTGTCTGAGGACTAATAATAATAACCGTGAAGTTTTTGTAATTGACTTGCATGAATCTTTGCAAACATTTTTGACTTCTAAAGTCAAATAAAAGGTATGTTGACATGAGTTTAAGTTGCATTACAACAGAATTAATTTCCCTTTGAGTAAATATGACTTTGATATTTTATTGTCTCAAAGGAATTGAAAGTCAAACACATAAAACACGTTTTCACGTGCAATGCATGAAACAATACACAACAAGTGACAGCATGTTGTAAAACCACTCATGTAGGCTAAATTTACTCAAGTACTGTGCTAAAGTACCATTTTGAGTTGTTATACTTTACTTGAGTATTTCTTTTTTATGGTACTTTATACTCCACTTAATATTGTCATTTTTACTGCAGTACATTGGACAGCTTTGATACCTTGGCAGATTCAGATTATTAAATAAATCAGCAAATGACAGATATGCAAAAAAGCTATATCTTACCCAGTATATTCATCAAAATTCTAGTCAAAATATATCAGACATAATCACCTAAAATGTGAGTTTTCCATTGTTGAGCAATATTGAGATTTCCACTTCATTTTCTGCATTCTGGTGAATTTTCTGCAACAATTTGATCCTTTTCTGCATCAATTTCATGTTGCAAATGTCTTTGTTTATGATGTCTTATATTTACTGGGGGAAATATACACAGGGTACCCGGGCCCTCATGTGAGGAGGGCCCAAAGAGATGCTAAAATGAATAGCTGTGGATGCGGGGAGGGGCCCTTGAAAATAACTAAATATCAGCAGTGGAGTGGAGGCTCCAAGTTAGACAACAAAGACTGAGAGGATCTCTAACACAAAACCAAAGATGAGAAAGGTTGTGGAGCTGCTGCCGGTGTGTTCAGGATCAGAGCAGTGTTGAGTGTGGCTCTACAGACGCACGCGCCCTGATGGGTTTCTGTTTGAATGAATGATTGAAAGTGATTGAGAGGGAAGGCGAGAGCGTGCAGTGACACCTAAGCGTGCTTTATTTCATACGCATTTCTGCTTACTGTTGGAAGCTATGGATACCAAGAACATCCTCCCCTCTCTCTCTCTCTCTCTCTCTCTCTCTCTCTCTTCTCTCTCTCTCTCTCTCTCTCTCCTCTCTCTCATTTTAGTTCAAAGGGGCTTTATTGGCATGAAAGTTTCAATAACACTGTTGCCAAAGCTTCAACTTACCATTTGTCCAAATATTTGGACAAAACACAGTAAACAGTGTATTGTATATGAACATTTACACAATATTAGGATCATTGATATCGACACTATACATCTATTTTGTATGGCAAACATTGAAATACAAATGTGAAAAGTTATTAAGCAAATTGAAACAACAACAAAAAAATGCTAATAAAAATAAAATGCATTAAATTGCATTTAAATATACAAACTATGAAAGTTAACACAATGTTAGGATTGATTTGCTATATTTACTTCTTGTGCAACCTCTATAGTGTTAGTGGGTCTCTTTCTCTCTCTCTCTCTCTATCTATATATGTGTATATACACACACACACACACACACACACACACACACACACACACTACCGGTCAAAGGTTTGGGTTCACTTACATATTTCCATACCACTTCCATACCGGAAGTCCTTGAGGGCCGAGAAAGGCGCCTTTAAATAAAATGAATTATTATCATCATTATTATTATTAGACAGAATCCCAGCTGATCTGAGTGTGTGTGTGTGTGTGGGGGGGGGGCAGAGATGGCAAAAGTACTTACTTTCCGTACTTAAGTAGAAGTACAGATACTTGTGTTAAAAAATACTCCGGTAAAAGTGGAAGTGCTGATTAAACTTCTTTACTCAAGTAAAAGTAACAAAGTACAGGCTTGGAAATTTACTTAAAGTATAAAAGTAAAAGTAGCCTTGCGAAATCTACCTGGAGCACACAAATGTTACTAGAGAAACGCTGAGGAACTTCAGTGGACATGGAGGACATGTCTTTATATGGCAAAGGCTACATTTTAAATGGATGTCTGCCAATAGGTCTAAAACATAACATATATGATTATAATGACAGAAACTGGGGCTCCAGGTTAATAAGATTCTGACTTATTAGCAAGATATGAATTCAGTTGTGATTCTGTGAGAATTCACAGATCCAGTTTCTATTTTTAATCTTTCCCCCTGTAAACATGTAAATTAATCTACATGTAGGTGTGTGCTCAAATATTGCTTCTGGAAATAAAATAAAGGATTAAAATATGAATGTCTAAACAGACATTAATGAAGAAGTTCCCCAGCACACTGGCCAGGAGTCCTTCTTGATGCCTACTGTCTCGAACATCTCTCTCAGATAAGGCGGAGGATGATGGGAATGTCTTGGTGTTTTCTTCATTTTCAATCATGTCGCCCTCATACTACTATGTGCTAACGTTAGCACCATCCATACTACCATGTGCTAACGTTAGCGCCATCAAGCCTCAATGATTTGCTGTGAATTAATGCAGAATGCTGAATCTGTTGAGTTGTCTTAGTGGTGCGTCAAATGCAACGTACAGTTGATATAATCCTATCCATTTAGATTGAATTTGGTATTGATGACGTAAACAATAATAAGGATAACTCCAGTGAAATTATGTGAAAGTTGAGGACTAGATTAGGACTGGATTAAAGCTGATTCTGGTTTCCAACTTCACCCCAGGTCTGTCTGTTAAAACAGACGGAGACAACTTCTCTCTAGCTAAGTTTCCATCCACTTGTCAACTGAATTACAGTATCTGGAGTTCGGTAAAAAAAAAAAAAAAACTCATGCGAATAAAGCTGTGAAAGTGTTGATTAATATCAACGTGCAACCTAGCTAACAGGTGAAGAACACACCAAAACCACTAGCTAACTTACTTTAAATGTGAAGAACTATAGACCAGTAACAGGCTTAAGTGAACTGACAACATGAGTTATACGACTTACAGTTCTCAAAGACGCACACACACAATCTCAGCTGGTTATCCTCGGGACAGCTTGTCTACTTTTAATTTCTCTCACTTTTCTCTCCGTGTAGCGCGCGCACCCGCTCGCGGTGTGTGCCGCGTGTCCGCGCTATTGTCCGACATAACCTCTTGTACAAAACGAAAGTAACGAGCCAATTTTTAAAATGTAAGGAGTAGAAAGTACCGATATTTGTGTTAAAATGTAAGGAGTAGAAGTAAAAAGTCGCCACAAAAATAAATAGTAAAGTAAAGTAAAAATATCAGAAAAATCTACTTGAGTACAGTAACGAAGTACTTGTACTTCGTTACTTCCCATCTCTGGGGGGGGGGGGGGGGGGGGGGGTGATCTTTAATGCAATATCTACATGGCCCATTATCAGCAACCATTCATCCAATGTTCCAAAGGCTCATTCTGTTCACTAATCTGATATCATTTTAAAAAACTAACTAAGAAAACATTGGAGAATCCTTTTGCAATTATGTAAGCACATAATGTAATCTGGAAACGGCTGCCCTGGTTAAAAAAAGAAAATATATATATATATATATATGAGCATCATTTCATCTTCTTCATTGCTGGGTCACAGCAGTGCTAGGTGAGTGATGGGACAAAACACTATTCTTGTTCAGTGAAACCTGCCCTGAGGCTGCGGCGGATGAGCCAACTGTTTTGCTGTTTAAACACTGAGATCAGGTTAACTCGGCTCAAAAAGTAATGAAAGAGAAAAACTCCTTTATTTCCTGTCTGCTCTCAGCGGAGCCGGAGAGACGGAGTCTGGTGATCATTCATAACTGCAGACCCAAATAAAGCTTCCTGCTCTCTGCAGCCGAACACCACCTGTGTGTGACAGGGGATATTAAACGCAGCTTACAGGCCGCCATCATCCAGGACTGGTACTCACAGATAGAGGTCTCCACTCACACCTGTAGCTCTGAAGACCTGATCGCAGTGGTTGTTTACAGTAAAACTCCTGCGTCACGTACATATTACCAGCGCTAAAGCAAAGAGAGGATGAACAACACGGTAGCAAAGCAACACACGACACAAAATAAGAGCAACAACTACATCTGCTAATGGCTGTGTGGAGTAGCCAGACCCTCCTTTGCAGCGCTGTGGAGGAAGGTCTGGCAAAGACGACTGCATTCCTGTCTGTTCTGAGATTTCACTCATCAACTTATTGCAAGGATGTGGGGCTCGTGCAATCTCAGAACGGTGTGCACCGTTTTGCGACATTTCCTTGGAACGGTGTGAAACGGTGTCACTCCCCGATGTAAGTCGAGTGCAGATTTGAGTCGTGCGTCATGTAGTAGCCTACAAGATGCTAACAAGAGGCTTCTGTCAACACAGTAAAAAAAGGGCTACAAGTTAGCAATCAAACACAACAAAGGCTGTCACTGGAATGGCATTTTGAGCTAACGTTAGCAATCAAACACCTATAGATAGTTACAATGTTTTTGACATGATTCCCATCTTCTGCTATTGTTTGTGATGAGAAAAGTTTATTATTTTATGGATTTCAGTATGACACTTTATGCCGTAAACCATTGAAATCTGAGCATGCGCGACTCACATCTGCACTCAACTCACATTGGGGAGCGACAAAGGCGTGCAACGGGTTTTTTGAGAAATGTTTCTCTCCTTTGGTGGGTGTGTCCCTGGTGATACCCAATCAGCAGAGACGTGTCTGTAAACTCGTGGGAATAAAAAAGGCAGAGCGCTTGTGCGCCCTGGTTTCAGTTTTAGATGTGTTGGTACGTTTTATTTGGGGTTGATCGTGGCCCTGTAGTCACAGCAACAACGCTGAATGCAGCTTTACAACAAACCAAACCGGGGGCCCGTTTCAGCGAATTACCAATTCACAAGCTGGGATTTGCAACATAACGTCGTTTGCTCTCACTTAATTTGACACAAATTAATATCAAAGCCCACTTGTTGCATGAGCATTAGAGCTTTCTGAAACATGATGCTGCCACCATTCGCAATCTGTGTTACAAATTGATTTTTGTCTCCTTATGACAACAAATGCTTCCTTTTTTAACCCTAAATCTCCTTTTAAAAATCAGACTCGACCAGGCAAAGAGCAGATACTCGGCCGCTTAATGAGGACAGTAGAGCTGCAACTAACGATTATTTTCATTGTTGCTTAATCTGTTGCTTATCTTTCTCAATCAATATGAGTTGTTTGGGCTCTAAAATGTCAGAAAATGGTAAAACATGTGGATTGGTGTTTCCCAAAAGCCCAAAACGACGTCCTCAAATATCTCGTTTTGTCCGCCACTATTTCACATTTAACAAGCTGGAATCAGAGAAGGTTTTTTTCCATAACACAAATGGATTAATCAATTATATAACTAGTTGGCAATTCATTTAATAGTTGACATTAATCTTTGCAGCTGTAATCTGCAGCTCAGGCTAAACCAATGTTACCTTGGGCTTTTTTTGTGTTGTAATTTAAAACTCGGGTGGATTTCTGAGGACCATGGTTACCTGGTCCTCAGGTCTCTGCAGGGTAAATCCAGACAGCTAGCTGGACTATCTGTCCAATCTGAGGACTATGGTTCCCTGGTCCTCAGGTCTCTGCAGGGTAAATCCAGACAGCTAGCTAGACTATCTGTCCAATCTGAGGTTTCTGTTGCACGACTAAAACAACCTATAAATGTACACATGTTCCAAACAAGTTCCTTCCCGAGGCTGTTTAGCAGCGGCGCCGTGGCTCCGTCTATAGCCTGGTGTCCATAGCATCGTCGATAACAAGTGAAACGTCCTGGATTTAGACTAATCCTCGGCGAGCCAGATTGTTGATTGTTCAGGAAATAAATCCCGCATCGTGACCCCAAACTGCACATCTAATGTCAACCCAATTTCAAGGCTATACGGAAAAAGTCCAACCCAACAAGAAGTAAAAAACTCCTTGGCATATAAGACGTTGAGATGAGACTGATATATCTTCTATATCTATATCGCATATCTTTACGCTGCAATGTGTGTGCGTGAAAGTGTTCCTCCATAATGGAGATTCAGCTGGTTACTGTCCTGTTGGAGAGGAAACTGTCACTTTGAAACAACGAGGCCTCGTCTGGACTACCTGTCTGTCTGTTCCTCTGTCTGTCTGTCTGTTCCTCTATCTGTCTGTCTGTTCCACTGTCTGTCTGTTCCACTGTCTGTCTGTTCCTCTATCTGTCTGTCTGTTCCTCTGTCTGTCTGTCTGTTCCTCTGTCTGTCTGTTCCTCTGTCTGTCTGTCTGTTCCTCTGTCTGTCTGTCTGTCCTATCTGTCTGTCTGTTCCTCTGTCTGTCTGTCTGTTCCTCTGTCTGTCTGTCTGTTCCTCTGTCTGTCTGTTCCTCTGTCTGTCTGTCTGTTCCTCTGTCTGTCTGTCTGTTCCTCTATCTGTCTGCTGTTCCTACTATGTCTGTTCCTCTGTCTGTCTGTTCCTCTGTCTGTCTGTCTGTTTCTCTTCTGTCTGTTTCCTCTGTCTGTCTGTCTGTCTGTTTATCTGTCTGTCTGTTCGCGTCTTCTGTCTGTCTGTCTGTTCCTCTGTCTGTCTGTCTGTCTGTCTGTTTCTCTGTCTGTCTGTTCCTCTTCGTTCTTTTTTTCTGTCTGTCTGTTTCTCTGTCTGTCTGTTCCTCTGTCTGTCTGTCTGTCTGTTTATCTGTCTGTCTGTTCCTCTCTATCTGTCTGTCTGTCTGTTCCTCTGTCTGTCTGTCTGTCTGTCTGTTTATCTCTCTGTCTGTTGTCCTCTGTCTGTCTGTCTGTTCCTCTATCTGTCTGTCTGTTATCTGTCTGTCTGTTCCTCTGTCTGTTTATGAAATCTAAGCTGCTGCCAAGACACCCATCAATCTAATTAACTCATTTTAAACAATGAAGGTCAGGAACACAACACACACACACACACACACACACACACACACACACACACACACACACACACACACACACACACACACACACACACACACACACACACACACACACACACATCATCCACTTTCTATTCTGGAGCGCTGATAGTGTATAAACCACACACACATTTTAATGAATCATCGAGGGTAGATCCTGTTCTTCATGAAGTGTGTGTGTGTAATATCCTGCACGCGAGTGGCAAAGTTGTGATTAATGGAAAACTCTTTCAATTTGCTCCGTGTGCTGTGACCTTTGACCTCTCCATACTCAGTTACCTGTGACAGTGTTAACTGGGAACTGAAGGTTTCCTTCAGTCGGTGTGACTGAATTAATAATGTAATAACAATAGCTTATAGCAATGACTTATTTCACCAGTAAATTGTTGGTAAACAACAAAAACAACCACTAGATGGGAAAAGGGTATTTTACAATAACTTTGAATGCACCACGAGGCTGGCGAGGCGAGTTTCAAGTAAACGAACCGGCTGAGTTGTTTTCCGACAACGGCAGCTTCAGACTGTTGGACGCCTAACCCGCGTTAACTAGTGTCACATGCAGCGATGCTTCTGTTGCCAGAATGAGGCAAAATCCGCGTTGCTATGCGGTCCGGAAGATAACGGTCGTCAAGGCACCGGTGCCGTGGAAGCACCGGGTCTCAGTACCCGAACCCTAGTCTGGATACAGAAAGAAGACCTTGAGTCAGATTTCTTTGGTTGTGAAAGGGACATATTATCACCTCCGACTTGTCTGGATGTTTGCTCTTCATACACCACACACCACACACACACACACACACACACACACACACACACACACACACACACCACACACACACTAATCTTTCAGCAGTAACGATTAAGGAGCTCTGTAGCCACTGACGACCTGCCTCGCCTGCTTGTTACAGATCATTAAAGCTTCACTCACTGACCACATCCACCCGTCCGCCTGCCAGTCCCAGAGTGCCCCCCCCCCCCCCAATGAGGGAGGGAGGGTTTAAAAACAAGTAGCATCATCATTAAATCCTACTTTTAGTCAAACATATTTTATTTTTTATACAATATTTTTTATTGAATTTCCCCTGCATTTACAATGAACAACAGTTCTTGGGGTTTCAGATGTTGTTGGACACTAATCCAAGGACCAAGAGGAAAGTTCCCAGACAAGATGAACGTAGTTTCATTGATCACCTTGTGCATCAGCCAATTAAATTGGAGCAGCTTTAAATTAGAGATTGCTGTTTTTATCTGAGATGCATCACAAGTTTTCTTTCAATCGATTCCTTTTTTTAAGTCCGCCCTCCATGCCTCAAATCACAATGTATTGTTTAAAATATCTTCTTTTGCTGCAGGGTTGTTTAAGCCGAGTGGAAATATTATAAAAAATACATTGGATAAAAAAAATGTACAAAAAAAGCCCAGGATTTACCTATGTTTTTTTTGTTTTTTTTACACAATCATCTGACATACAGAAACAGCTGGTTTTGTTCGTCGTGAAAAGCAAAATTCAATGTGAAACATAGTCAGCCCGCAGACGTTTTAATATTGCAACCATGTGCAGAGATACTCAGAGCAGATGAGTTCCTGTTTGGAAGTGAATATCCTCTGACAGAAGATAGTCTGAGGGCTGGAGAGGACTTTATCTCCTCTGAAGTGCTGACACGACACCACAGACCTGGTCATCGAGCTGTGGGGAGGCGGAGCGGCCCGGGCCCCTTCCACACTCTCACATTTACAGGGTATGAGAGGGTGAACATGAAGTGTAACAGGGTTCATTATGGCCAGTAAACCCTGCATGTTTTTTTAAATTCACGTGTGGAGTGGGAACCTGTATCCATCCATGTTCTTGAACCGAAAATATGAAAAAAAAGACACCACAAATAGCAGGAATAAAAGTTATTTGGACAGATTTTAAGAAGAAAACAGGAAAACATGGAGACATTTTGCATGTATGAGGCCCCAAAACAAACACAAAAACAAGATTTTTTTCCAATTTCCAAATTAAACAGACAATCAATACATGGACCACGATGCTTTAAAAGCAAACAAAGATTGGCTCCGTGGACCTGGTTATGAAACACGTGCAGATATGGAATTTGCTATGCTAATGCAGAATTCCCACATGCGTTCATTGTTATTTAGCATGCAGTGTTCGCATGTCTGAATTCAGCTGTGATCATATCTGCAGATCACAGCCAGCTGCTGCTGCTGCTGCTCAGGCTCTCTCTGTGATTGGTCAGAGGTTAATTGATGCGGCTAATCACCCGATCAGTCCAGTCTCCATGGAAACCAGGAGTGGGGCTGATGTACAGGAGGGAGTCTGGGGCCTTCACACCAGGCTTAGCTGCTGCTGCTGCTGCTGCTTTTTCTCGTGTGTTTTCACACCACCAAACTACTGCAGAACCGCTTCTACACGAGTCCTTCACAGGAAATGTAACGAATCAAATGCATCAAACTTTATAACTCCTCCCCCTAAGTGTCGGACAAACAGTTTGAAACTGGACAAAATTATCTGTTTTGTGCAACAACACCGGCTTAAAATGTGTGCAATACTCTGCTGCTACTATTTATTCATTATTACTGTTCACCATTACAACTCCTTAATTATTTAAATACTGTATCATAAAAAATCCTTTAATTATGTAAATATCGTACAAATCCACACTCCTTATATTTCTTTATTTATATTTCTACTTTGACATTTATATTCTCTTGCTACTGTAACACAGATTTTCTCTTTGGGGATCAATAAAGATTCTATTATTACCAAATTGCTAAATAATCCATCAATCAGATGTTAAGCAGGTGCTAAACCAAGTCAGTTAATCGACAAAATCCTTAGGGTTTATGCTCGGGGAAACATGAACGTCTGGACGCAGCAGCACTGGCTTTTTGAAGCCTCAAGTTTGACAATTTAGCTGACGCACTCTTATGACCTCATAAGGGGCAAGATTCCAGATTGGCCCATCAGAGCTTTCATTTTCTCAAAGGCAGAGCAGGGTACCCAGGGCTCGGTTTACACCTATCGCCATTTCTAGCCACTGGGGGACCATAGGCAGGCTGGGGGAACTCATATTATTGTTAAAAAACCTCATAAAGTGAAATTTTCATGCCATGGGACCTTTAAAGTAAATGGGACCGCCATTTACAAAATGAACGTCATGCTGTTATGAAGAAGACTATAGCGATTGAGACCATAAACTCATTATGAAAATTTTTACTGAGCTAATAAATCAAGTGAGAAGTAGGCTCATTGTCTCACAGATTTCTATATAAACTGACTTCTTTTTGGAGCCAGGGGAGTCACCCCCTGCTGGAAATTAGACAGAATGCAGCTTTAAGAGACTTCAGCATTGGCTTCACTTTTCAGACCTGGACCGCTTGTACATTCTTTTTTTACAGTTTATGGTTATATATTTGAGTATGGAGCATGGACCAACCTAACAACCATCATCACCCTCCCTGGAGCTCTGATTGTGGCTAAAAATGTAGCCGCTTTGACGTAGTTCAGATGTACAGACAGACAGAAGATCAGACAGACCGGATGCAGCACTGCACCTCTCCCAAACTCTCTCTCTCTCTCTCTCTCTCTCTCTCTCTCTCTCTCTCTCTCTCTCTCTCTCTCTGTTCAGTTGTGTTGTTTGGTTTGTGCACTGCAGCATCACATCACACACC